>NC_039359.1:80352340-80427885 GCF_003573695.1 Papaver somniferum | reverse complement strand
CACTTGTGCTGCTGCTGCTGTTGTTGCTTTCTTTCTTTCACTGCATTGCACTGCTGCTTTGCATTGTTTGCTTTCCCCTACTGCTACTGCTGCTTCCATCTTTGCCTTGCGCTGTGCACTTGCCTTGCACTGCTTGTGCAGCACTGCTGCTACTTCTTCTCCTGTTGCTGCCACTCCACTTCTCCTGCCAGGCCCAGCCTTGTTAGCTGCTACTGCTCCAAACTCAACCAAAGGCCTAGCTAAACCAAGCCCAGTTTCTAAGACCCAAAGGCCCAGATCCTTGACTGAATCCAAAACCCAGTTCACATCAAAAGACACTGAGCCCAATTCACAGTTGAACTGTTGAGCCCAAGTTCAGTTCACTGATAACCCAAAGCCCAGTGCAACTCTAAAGACCAAAAGCCCATAAGTTCACATTTAATCCAAACAAACCCACTAAGCCCAAAGCACAATTAGAAGCCCAATAGCAATTTAGAGCCCAAATAGCTAGAAACAACAAAACACACCCGATCTCTGTGGATCGACCCGTACTTGCACGAGCTACAACCGACGACCGTGCACTTGCGGTATTACTGTAGGCCCCCGTTTTTATTGCGCTCATTTATATACCCTTTTCCAGGCCTGCCAAGTTTTTGGCGCCGTTGCCGGGGATAATTTTTAGGACCTTTTAGAAGCCTGCCAAGTTTTTGGCGCCGTTGCCGGGGACTACCAAGTTTTTGGCGCCGTTGCCGGGGATTGGTGCTGTGTTTTATCTGTGTTTTTCTTTAGCTATTTTGCATTTCATTTCATAGCATTTGCTTCTGCATCTGCTTCATTTCATTTGCTGTTGGACCTGCTGATTCTGAACCTGTTTTTCCTCTGCTGGGACGCCACCAAGGAAAAGAACCAAAACCCAACTGGGTTTTTGCAACAATATCAGAGCAGCTGGGCTGTGCTAAAAAGGTAAGCCTAAACCCATTTCATTAAGAGAACCCAACCTGTGGGCTTCCAAAATTATTTAATTGTGGGCTTGTAATAATTAACCCAATTTTTTTGGGCTTTTTATTTTCCTATTTTGGGTTTGTAATAATTATTTTTGGGCTTGTTGTGGGCTTGTATTTATTTTGTGTGGGCTTGTTTAAATTCTTTCATTAGACTTGTATTTTAGACTCTGGGTTTAAACCCAGCTGAGCTTATAACTGATTGTGGACTTGTAAGTGGACCTCGAAACCAAAGTTTTAAAACAAACGTCGGGCCTTAACCAACTGGGCCAAATTAAACTTTCAAAATTAAAACTTGGATTTTCGTAGGCCGCAGCCTTCCTTCCATTTCATTAGAGGCTTGCACAGTGGGCTTGCTCCCATTTCAAAAACCAAATTTTATTTTTTTCATTTTATTATTAAAAAAAAAAAAACAAAAAAAAAAAAAAAATTCTTTTGCTCCCATTTTAAACCAAACTTTTCTTTTACAGCCCATCAAAACCAAAATTTTCCAATAAACCAAATTTTTTAAATTTTCCCATTTAAAACCAAATAGTGGGCTTTGTGTCATTTCAAAATGGACCAACCTCGTGCCCTCCATGAATACATGTATCCATCAATACAAATTCCATTATCATGTATTGTATTACCTCAAACCAATAACCCTTTTAAAATAAATGCAAACATGATACAAATACTTCCTATATTTCGAGGGTTCGATTCTGAGAACCCCTATACTCATGTAAGAGAGTTTGAACAAATTTGTCGGACTATGCAACCTGATCATTTGTCCGAAGACTCTCTGAAATTGCGTTTGTTTACATTTTCTTTAAAAGAAAGAGCCAAAACATGGTTTTACGGTTTGAGACCACAATCAATCACCACTTGGGAACAACTCACTAATCAATTTTTCCAAAAAATTTTTCCACACCATAGGACCATCGCTATTCGTCAAAATATCAATTGTTTTGTCCAATTGGATGAGGAAACTGTTTTTCACTATTTTGAACGTTTTAATGATTTGTTGAGTGAATGTCCGCACCATGGAATTGAGAAGTGGAGACTTGTCGTCATCCTCTATGAGGGACTAGACTTTAAATCTCGAACCATGGTTGAGTCTATGTGTAATGGTGAGTTTATTGACAAATCTGTGGATGATGCATGGAATTTTTTAGCCGAGATTGCAGAAAAAACCCATCAATGGGAATCCGTTAGGGAAACAGGAACAACACCACATGATATGAATCATCCCCATGAATTAGAGTTTTATTCTTGTAATAGCTCCGACCTTAGGATTGAAAATTATCCTAGATTGCAAAATTCCTATCATGATGATGATGATGATTATGATGTTATGTTAGAAGAACATGTCTATACTGAAAATGTTATGGAACCTTTGGGTTCAAATACATTAGACTTCTCTGCCCCGACCTTAATGCATGATATTTCTTCTAGTATTCCATGTGATGTTTCCCCTGATGTGCCGATGCATGAAAATCAATCTGTTGATGATGTTGATAATTCTGATTGTAATCTTGCCCATTGTGAGCATGATGTGACATGTGTAAGTGAGTTAGAAGATTTTGATTTAATTGATAATGATATGCCTATTCTTCTACATGAGTCACCATCTGTTGGCCTTCCACCCAACCTAGATTTGGTTTGTACCCATATTGTAAAACCAATTTTTTTGAAAATTCCTAATCTAGGATTGGAACTGTGTGCTTCCCAAGTCCTCTTGGACTATTTTGCTTCAAAATATAACACTTTTAAAAAGCCACAGTTGGAAATTGCATGTTTGCCCATCCCGAAAACAGTCCATTATGAGTTAGACCTTTTGAATCCTGAACCCCTAAAATTGTTAGATTTTGTGCTTAAAAGTAAACCTGTTGAAAAATTTAGGTTTAGGGTTGATTCATTCGGTTTTTCACTCTCATTCCCATTTAAGTCCAATTTTAGTGTTTTAAAACTTTCTCTGTCTCTACACTTTTTCTTTTGGGTTGATCCTCAACTCTTTAGATTGTTAGTGTACGGTGAATTTGTTGTATATAATCCAGTAGATAAAATTTTAAAAACACTTTTTGTTCCTTTTGTATATATTTTGCTAATCCAATATGATCTCGGCTGAAATATGTTGGATTTTTGCCTTAAATAACGGAGTTTTAATTCTGCTTTCGCCGTACAATCGGGTATTCTCTCTCCTTTTACTCTACTCAGCATGTCCCTTTCCATATGTTGCATTTTAATTCTTTCCATATTTTGAAACATTGAGGACAATGTTTAGTTTAGGTTTGGGGGTATAGAGTAGATACCATGATAATTTGCCATAATTGAAAACAAAACTCCATCTTTTTGAAAAAATTGAAAAATTCCAAAAAAAATTAAAAAATGAAAAATCATAAAAATGGAGCTCATTTACCTTGAAATGTTGACTCTTGTGCAAATATGTATTTTTATTAGGAGTCTTAGTCTAGATATTTAGGCACCCTGATTCTAGCACAATTCACATAGTGATAAGAAATTTGCACGCGCACGATCTACCAATACATGTATGGCCTCGATCTTCAAGGTGTTTGATAGGAAGTTACGATTGCCAATCACTTTAGAATACTGAACGAAACTTGACTAGCTTGTTCTTTGGTTGGTTGGGATAGAAGGTGGAGGTTACATTAAGAAAGACAACCATCGAATTTAACTGGGTGCATCAAAAAGGGCTACCTCTTGCAAAGTGTCATGTAATCTTTTGTTTCCTTTTGTATATGTATCAAAAGTGTTTCCTTCTCAATGAAAAAAAAAAAAGAAAAAAAAATCAAGTATTTATCAATTCCATCATCTCTTGTTCCAAAAATAAAAAGAGAAAAGTCAATGTAAATAAGAGTCATGTAAAGAGTCATTTTGTTGTTTTATTGTAATAAGCAAGGAGGGTGTATGCCATTGATGTACAACGCGAGTAATTGTGAAATACCTCCAACTCATTCACAATTCTCGTAAAGTCCGGACAGCTAGCTAGATTTCGACCTCAGTTCTTAGCCTGAGAAACTATATCTTGGTGATTAGTAGTCATGACTTCAGATCTTTCTTTACACATGTGTAGATACACTTTACACTCTTATCACATGTCTTTTTTTGTTATCAGTGCTAGGATTGTGCCTTCGATAGCTAGATTGACATCTCCATTTTGCTGTGAGCTTAACTGTTTTGCACATGTCACGTTTGATGGAATCTGAGCTCATATTTTGTCCTTAGGTTTTGTAGGCACACCTCTGGTAAACCTTCACGAGACTTCAACTCGTCCACTAGGGACACTTAGTGGTTTAAAAGGCTTAGTGCATACGCTAAATGCATTCGAGAGACCAGCGACAGTGGTATAGTTAGGATTTCCTTAGTTTTGTTTTACTTGAGGACAAGTAAAATTCAGGTTTGGGGGTATTTGATGAGTGCCAAATATTGTATATATTTATCCCTTTCTGTTGGCATTTTAACTCATCTTTTGTGCATTAACTCTACATTTTATCCCATATTCTGTATTTTCATTGTTTTCAAGAATAAATATTTTTATTAATTAATTTTGCATTTTTAGGTAGTAAATAAAGTTCGGATGAGTCGCGGAGCGAAAAGAGCAGAAAAGTAGTGAAAAGCCGGGAGAAATTACGCAAGGAAGCCGCGAAGAATGGTGCGCACAACCTCATTTTCTACACACAAAAGCGCCTCCGTTCTCAGCCATCAGATCATTTCTCAGAAGCATCCGACGGTCGCTCCTTCATAGAGCATCAAAATCTGAAGTCTATGCCGAGCACCACAGCGCTGAAATTCCAAGCCTTCAGATTAGATGGTAGTTGAATCCAACGGTCGCTCCCTTGCTGTTCATCAACGTTTGATATCTCCGCCTTACACTACAGTACCTAACCCCATCAAGTACCGTTCATTTTGTTGTATCATATAATCCAACGGTCGATCATCGCTTGCCTCCGCATCACCGTCCGATCTACCTACCAGCTTCGCATCCAATGACTCAGCGTCGCAGAACATCAAATTTGATGAAACCGCCTCACACTCTAGCAACCGAACCTATACCACCTACCCAAACACCCCCCTTCTCCCAAACAGTCGAGCCATCTCCTCCACCAACCCCCTCTGCAGAGCCATCACCCTGCAACTGCCGCACCACCATCATCACCACCAACTCCACTGCCACCACCACTCCTCCACCATCATCACCCCATCACCCAACAACCAATACCATCTGTTCCCTTCTCCTTAGCCACCTATTTTCTCAATTTTTGCACGTTCTCTATCAGAAACCCTAGGCGTGCAAAATTGGTAAATTAGGTTGAGCTAGAGTGAAATTGAAGGCATGGAGTGATACAGGAGAGTCAGAGAAAGGATGGGTCGACGTCAATTTGACGATTAGGTGAGCTAATTTCACTGTTGGAATTTGGGGATTTTTCTATAAACCCTAATTTTATAATTTTGAGAAATTTGGGTCTGTGACTATAAATAGCCTTATGTGTGTGTTGTAATAGTTATGCTTGGATTAGCCTGCATCCAGGACTTTCATGTCCTGTTAATTTCAGTTCACTTTTCAAGTTCAGTTTCATGTTCATGTCTACTATGTTCTGTTGATGTTACTGTTAATCCTTTTGCTTCCTGTTAGTGTTAGTTTATCATGTTAGGTTAAATTAATTCCTGTTAGTGTTTCTGTTAATGTGTTCATTGTTAATTTCAGTTGGTTATGTTAATGTTAAATGTTGTAATGCTCCTGTTGATGTTTGTTAATGTTCACTGTCATGTTTAAACTGCTGTCACAATTGATGGAATGCTAGGCTAGATATCTGTGAAGCATTGATGTGATTGTGCAATGGAAGAAATCAGTGCTCATAGCAAGCTGATTTTCTTGCCATTCCTTGTGTATGCTTAGGTTGCAGTGTTGATTGAGCATTGGGAGAAATTAGTGCTCATAGCAAGCTAATTCTCTTCCCATTCTTTTAGTATGCCTGTATTCTTGCCTTAGTATTGCTTCATTTTAGTTTTTCCACAACCCTGCCCTTGGCCTTAGGCCTTGGTTCATCTTGCACTGTTTTATGCTTGTAGTTGCTGTGTTCTTTCCCTTTGCTGTTTTGCATTGCTCTCTGCTTGTTTAGTCCTTGTCCTGTAATTGTTCTTCATTGTCATCTTTGCTTGCTGTTATCTTGTCATTTCCCTTGCAGCTGCCCTTCTGCTGCTGCTGTTGCTGTTGTTTGCTGCAGCACTACTGCTGCATTGCTCTTTTCCTCTGCCCTGCTGCTGCTGCTGTGCAGCACTTGTGCTGCTGCTGCTGTTGTTGCTTTCTTTCTTTCACTGCATTGCACTGCTGCTTTGCATTGTTTGCTTTCCCCTACTGCTACTGCTGCTTCCATCTTTGCCTTGCGCTGTGCACTTGCCTTGCACTGCTTGTGCAGCACTGCTGCTACTTCTTCTCCTGTTGCTGCCACTCCACTTCTCCTGCCAGGCCCAGCCTTGTTAGCTGCTACTGCTCCAAACTCAACCAAAGGCCTAGCTAAACCAAGCCCAGTTTCTAAGACCCAAAGGCCCAGATCCTTGACTGAATCCAAAACCCAGTTCACATCAAAAGACACTGAGCCCAATTCACAGTTGAACTGTTGAGCCCAAGTTCAGTTCACTGATAACCCAAAGCCCAGTGCAACTCTAAAGACCAAAAGCCCATAAGTTCACATTTAATCCAAACAAACCCACTAAGCCCAAAGCACAATTAGAAGCCCAATAGCAATTTAGAGCCCAAATAGCTAGAAACAACAAAACACACCCGATCTCTGTGGATCGACCCGTACTTGCACGAGCTACAACCGACGACCGTGCACTTGCGGTATTACTGTAGGCCCCCGTTTTTATTGCGCTCATTTATATACCCTTTTCCAGGCCTGCCAAGTTTTTGGCGCCGTTGCCGGGGATAATTTTTAGGACCTTTTAGAAGCCTGCCAAGTTTTTGGCGCCGTTGCCGGGGACTACCAAGTTTTTGGCGCCGTTGCCGGGGATTGGTGCTGTGTTTTATCTGTGTTTTTCTTTAGCTATTTTGCATTTCATTTCATAGCATTTGCTTCTGCATCTGCTTCATTTCATTTGCTGTTGGACCTGCTGATTCTGAACCTGTTTTTCCTCTGCTGGGACGCCACCAAGGAAAAGAACCAAAACCCAACTGGGTTTTTGCAACAATATCAGAGCAGCTGGGCTGTGCTAAAAAGGTAAGCCTAAACCCATTTCATTAAGAGAACCCAACCTGTGGGCTTCCAAAATTATTTAATTGTGGGCTTGTAATAATTAACCCAATTTTTTTGGGCTTTTTATTTTCCTATTTTGGGTTTGTAATAATTATTTTTGGGCTTGTTGTGGGCTTGTATTTATTTTGTGTGGGCTTGTTTAAATTCTTTCATTAGACTTGTATTTTAGACTCTGGGTTTAAACCCAGCTGAGCTTATAACTGATTGTGGACTTGTAAGTGGACCTCGAAACCAAAGTTTTAAAACAAACGTCGGGCCTTAACCAACTGGGCCAAATTAAACTTTCAAAATTAAAACTTGGATTTTCGTAGGCCGCAGCCTTCCTTCCATTTCATTAGAGGCTTGCACAGTGGGCTTGCTCCCATTTCAAAAACCAAATTTTATTTTTTTCATTTTATTATTAAAAAAAAAAAAACAAAAAAAAAAAAAAAAATTCTTTTGCTCCCATTTTAAACCAAACTTTTCTTTTACAGCCCATCAAAACCAAAATTTTCCAATAAACCAAATTTTTTAAATTTTCCCATTTAAAACCAAATAGTGGGCTTTGTGTCATTTCAAAATGGACCAACCTCGTGCCCTCCATGAATACATGTATCCATCAATACAAATTCCATTATCATGTATTGTATTACCTCAAACCAATAACCCTTTTAAAATAAATGCAAACATGATACAAATACTTCCTATATTTCGAGGGTTCGATTCTGAGAACCCCTATACTCATGTAAGAGAGTTTGAACAAATTTGTCGGACTATGCAACCTGATCATTTGTCCGAAGACTCTCTGAAATTGCGTTTGTTTACATTTTCTTTAAATGAAAGAGCCAAAACATGGTTTTACGGTTTGAGACCACAATCAATCACCACTTGGGAACAACTCACTAATCAATTTTTCCAAAAAATTTTTCCACACCATAGGACCATCGCTATTCGTCAAAATATCAATTGTTTTGTCCAATTGGATGAGGAAACTGTTTTTCACTATTTTGAACGTTTTAATGATTTGTTGAGTGAATGTCCGCACCATGGAATTGAGAAGTGGAGACTTGTCGTCATCCTCTATGAGGGACTAGACTTTAAATCTCGAACCATGGTTGAGTCTATGTGTAATGGTGAGTTTATTGACAAATCTGTGGATGATGCATGGAATTTTTTAGCCGAGATTGCAGAAAAAACCCATCAATGGGAATCCGTTAGGGAAACAGGAACAACACCACATGATATGAATCATCCCCATGAATTAGAGTTTTATTCTTGTAATAGCTCCGACCTTAGGATTGAAAATTATCCTAGATTGCAAAATTCCTATCATGATGATGATGATGATTATGATGTTATGTTAGAAGAACATGTCTATACTGAAAATGTTATGGAACCTTTGGGTTCAAATACATTAGACTTCTCTGCCCCGACCTTAATGCATGATATTTCTTCTAGTATTCCATGTGATGTTTCCCCTGATGTGCCGATGCATGAAAATCAATCTGTTGATGATGTTGATAATTCTGATTGTAATCTTGCCCATTGTGAGCATGATGTGACATGTGTAAGTGAGTTAGAAGATTTTGATTTAATTGATAATGATATGCCTATTCTTCTACATGAGTCACCATCTGTTGGCCTTCCACCCAACCTAGATTTGGTTTGTACCCATATTGTAAAACCAATTTTTTTGAAAATTCCTAATCTAGGATTGGAACTGTGTGCTTCCCAAGTCCTCTTGGACTATTTTGCTTCAAAATATAACACTTTTAAAAAGCCACAGTTGGAAATTGCATGTTTGCCCATCCCGAAAACAGTCCATTATGAGTTAGACCTTTTGAATCCTGAACCCCTAAAATTGTTAGATTTTGTGCTTAAAAGTAAACCTGTTGAAAAATTTAGGTTTAGGGTTGATTCATTCGGTTTTTCACTCTCATTCCCATTTAAGTCCAATTTTAGTGTTTTAAAACTTTCTCTGTCTCTACACTTTTTCTTTTGGGTTGATCCTCAACTCTTTAGATTGTTAGTGTACGGTGAATTTGTTGTATATAATCCAGTAGATAAAATTTTAAAAACACTTTTTGTTCCTTTTGTATATATTTTGCTAATCCAATATGATCTCGGCTGAAATATGTTGGATTTTTGCCTTAAATAACGGAGTTTTAATTCTGCTTTCGCCGTACAATCGGGTATTCTCTCTCCTTTTACTCTACTCAGCATGTCCCTTTCCATATGTTGCATTTTAATTCTTTCCATATTTTGAAACATTGAGGACAATGTTTAGTTTAGGTTTGGGGGTATAGAGTAGATACCACGATAATATGCTATAATTAAAAACGAACTCCTTCTTCTTTTTGAAAAAATTGAAAAATTCCAAAAAAAAAAAAATTCAATAAAAAATTAAAAAATGAAAAATCATAAAAAATGGAGCTCATTTACCTTGAAATGTTGACTCTTGTGCAAATATGTATTATTATTAGGAGTCTTAGTCTAGATATTTAGGCACCCTGATTCTAGCACAATTCACATAGTGATAAGAAATTTGCACGCGCACGATCTACCAATACATGTATGGCCTCGATCTTCAAGGTGTTGGATAGGAAGTTACGATTGCCAATCACTTTAGAATACTGAACGAAACTTGACTAGCTTGTTCTTTGGTTGGTTGGGATAGAAGATGGAGGTTACATTAAGAAAAACAACCATCGAATTTAACTGGGTGCATCAAAAAGGGCTACCTCTTGCAAAGTGTCATGTAATCTTTTGTTTGTTTTTGTTATGTATCAAAAGTGTTTCCTTATTCAAAAAAAAAAAAAATTCTTTTGCTCCCATTTTAAACCAAACTTTTCTTTTACAGCCCATCAAAACCAAAATTTTCCAATAAACCAAATTTTTTAAATTTTCCCATTTAAAACCAAATAGTGGGCTTTGTGTCATTTCAAAATGGACCAACCTCGTGCCCTCCATGAATACATGTATCCATCAATACAAATTCCATTATCATGTATTGTATTACCTCAAACCAATAACCCTTTTAAAATAAATGCAAACATGATACAAATACTTCCTATATTTCGAGGGTTCGATTCTGAGAACCCCTATACTCATGTAAGAGAGTTTGAACAAATTTGTCGGACTATGCAACCTGATCATTTGTCCGAAGACTCTCTGAAATTGCGTTTGTTTACATTTTCTTTAAATGAAAGAGCCAAAACATGGTTTTACGGTTTGAGACCACAATCAATCACCACTTGGGAACAACTCACTAATCAATTTTTCCAAAAAATTTTTCCACACCATAGGACCATCGCTATTCGTCAAAATATCAATTGTTTTGTCCAATTGGATGAGGAAACTGTTTTTCACTATTTTGAACGTTTTAATGATTTGTTGAGTGAATGTCCGCACCATGGAATTGAGAAGTGGAGACTTGTCGTCATCCTCTATGAGGGACTAGACTTTAAATCTCGAACCATGGTTGAGTCTATGTGTAATGGTGAGTTTATTGACAAATCTGTGGATGATGCATGGAATTTTTTAGCCGAGATTGCAGAAAAAACCCATCAATGGGAATCCGTTAGGGAAACAGGAACAACACCACATGATATGAATCATCCCCATGAATTAGAGTTTTATTCTTGTAATAGCTCCGACCTTAGGATTGAAAATTATCCTAGATTGCAAAATTCCTATCATGATGATGATGATGATTATGATGTTATGTTAGAAGAACATGTCTATACTGAAAATGTTATGGAACCTTTGGGTTCAAATACATTAGACTTCTCTGCCCCGACCTTAATGCATGATATTTCTTCTAGTATTCCATGTGATGTTTCCCCTGATGTGCCGATGCATGAAAATCAATCTGTTGATGATGTTGATAATTCTGATTGTAATCTTGCCCATTGTGAGCATGATGTGACATGTGTAGATGAGTTAGAAGATTTTGATTTAATTGATAATGATATGCCTATTCTTCTACATGAGTCACCATCTGTTGGCCTTCCACCCAACCTAGATTTGGTTTGTACCCATATTGTAAAACCAATTTTTTTGAAAATTCCTAATCTAGGATTGGAACTGTGTGCTTCCCAAGTCCTCTTGGACTATTTTGCTTCAAAATATAACACTTTTAAAAAGCCACAGTTGGAAATTGCATGTTTGCCCATCCCGAAAACAGTCCATTATGAGTTAGACCTTTTGAATCCTGAACCCCTAAAATTGTTAGATTTTGTGCTTAAAAGTAAACCTGTTGAAAAATTTAGGTTTAGGGTTGATTCATTCGGTTTTTCACTCTCATTCCCATTTAAGTCCAATTTTAGTGTTTTAAAACTTTCTCTGTCTCTACACTTTTTCTTTTGGGTTGATCCTCAACTCTTTAGATTGTTAGTGTACGGTGAATTTGTTGTATATAATCCAGTAGATAAAATTTTAAAAACACTTTTTGTTCCTTTTGTATATATTTTGCTAATCCAATATGATCTCGGCTGAAATATGTTGGATTTTTGCCTTAAATAACGGAGTTTTAATTCTGCTTTCGCCGTACAATCGGGTATTCTCTCTCCTTTTACTCTACTCAGCATGTCCCTTTCCATATGTTGCATTTTAATTCTTTCCATATTTTGAAACATTGAGGACAATGTTTAGTTTAGGTTTGGGGGTATAGAGTAGATACCACGATAATATGCTATAATTAAAAACGAACTCCTTCTTCTTTTTGAAAAAAGTGAAAAATTCCAAAAAAATTTAAAAAATCAAAATTCAAAAAAATTTAAAAAATCAAAATTCAAAAAAATTAAAAAATTAAAAATCATAAAAAATGGAGCTCATTTACCTTGAAATGTTGACTCTTGTGCAAATATGTATTTTTATTAGGAGTCTTAGTCTAGATATTTAGGCACCCTGATTCTAGCACAATTCACATAGTGATAAGAAATTTGCACGCGCACGATCTACCAATACATGTATGGCCTCGATCTTCAAGGTGTTTGATAGGAAGTTACGATTGCCAATCACTTTAGAATACTGAACGAAACTTGACTAGCTTGTTCTTTGGTTGGTTGGGATAGAAGATGGAGGTTACATTAAGAAAAACAACCATCGAATTTAACTGGGTGCATCAAAAAGGGCTACCTCTTGCAAAGTGTCATGTAATCTTTTGTTTCCTTTTGTATATATATCAAAAGTGTTTCCTTATTCAAAAAAAAAAAAAAAAAAAAAAAAAAAAAAAAAAAAAAAAAAAAAAAAAAAAAAAAAAAAAAAAAAAAAAAAAAAAAAAAAAAAAAAAAAAAAAAAAAAAAAAAAAAAAAAAAAAAAAAAAAAAAAAATCAAGTATTTATCAATTCCATCATCTCTTGTTCCAAAAATAAAAGAGAGTAGTCAATGTAAATAAGAGTCATGTAATTTGTCATCTTTTGTTGTTTTTTGTAATAAGCAAGGAGGGTGTATGCCATTGATGTACAACGCGAGTAATTGTGAAATACCTCCAACTCATTCACAATTCTCGTAAAGTCCGGACAGCTAGCTAGATTTCGACCTCAGTTCTTAGCCTGAGAAACTATCTCTTGGTGATTAGTAGTCATAACTTCAGATCTTTCTTTACACATGTGTAGATACACTTTACACTCTTATCACATGTTCTTTTTTTGTTATCAGTGCTAGGATTGTGCCTTCGATAGCTAGATTGACATCTCCATTTTGCTGTGAGCTTAAACTGTTTTGCACATGTCACATTTGATGGAATATGAGCTTATATTTTGTCCTTAGGTTTTGTAGGCACATCTCTGGTAAACCTTCACGAGACTTCAACTCGTCCACTAGGGACACTTAGTGGTTTAAAAGGCTTAGTGCATACGCTAAATGCATTCGAGAGACCAGCGACAGTGGTATAGTTAGGATTTCCTTAGTTTTGTTTTACTTGAGGACAAGTAAAATTCAGGTTTGGGGGTATTTGATGAGTGCCAAATATTGCATATATTTATCCCTTTTTGTTGGCATTTAACTCATCTTTTATGCATTAATTCTACATTTTATCCCATATTCTGTATTTTCATTGTTTTCAAGAATAAATATTTTTATTAATTAATTTTGCATTTTTAGGTAATAAATAAAGTCTGGATGACTTGCGGAGCAAAAAGAGCAGAGAAGTAGTGAAAAGCCGGGAGAAATCACCCAAGGAAGCCGCGAAGAATGGTGCGCACAACCTCATTTTCTACACACAAAAACGCCTCCGTTCTCAGCCATCAGATCAGTTCTCAGAAGCATCCGACGGTCGCTCCTTCATAGAGCATCAAAATCTGAAGTCTATGCCGAGCACCACAGCGCTGAAATTCCAAGCCTTCAGATTAGATGGTAGTTGAATCCAACGGTCGCTCCCTTGCTGTTCATCAACGTTTGATATCTCCGCCTTACACTACAGTACCTAACCCCATCAAGTACCGTTCATTTTGTTGTATCATATAATCCAACGGTCGATCATCGCTTGCCTCCGCATCACCGTCCGATCTACCTACCAGCTTCGCATCCAATGACTCAGCGTCGCAGAACATCAAATTTGATGAAGCCGCCTCACACTCTAGCAACCGAACCTATACCACCTACCCAAACACCCCCCTTCTCCCAAACAGTCGAGCCATCTCCTCCACCACCCCCCTCTGCAGAGCCATCACCCTGCAACTGCCGCACCACCATCATCACCACCAACTCCACTGCCACCACCACTCCTCCACCATAATCACCCCATCACCCAACAACCAATACCATCTGTTCCCTTCTCCTTAGCCACCTATTTTCTCAATTTTTGCACGTTCTCTATCAGAAACCCTAGGCGTGCAAAATTGGTAAATTAGGTTGAGCTAGAGTGAAATTGAAGGCATGGAGTGATACAGGAGAGTCAGAGAAAGGATGGGTCGACGTCAATTTGACGATTAGGTGAGCTAATTTCACTGTTGGAATTTGGGGATTTTTCTATAAACCCTAATTTTATAATTTTGAGAAATTTGGGTCTGTGACTATAAATAGCCTTATGTGTGTGTTGTAATAGTTATGCTTGGATTAGCCTGCATCCAGGACTTTCATGTCCTGTTAATTTCAGTTCACTTTTCAAGTTCAGTTTCATGTTCATGTCTACTATGTTCTGTTGATGTTACTGTTAATCCTTTTGCTTCCTGTTAGTGTTAGTTTATCATGTTAGGTTAAATTAATTCCTGTTAGTGTTTCTGTTAATGTGTTCATTGTTAATTTCAGTTGGTTATGTTAATGTTAAATGTTGTAATGCTCCTGTTGATGTTTGTTAATGTTCACTGTCATGTTTAAACTGCTGTCACAATTGATGGAATGCTAGGCTAGATATCTGTGAAGCATTGATGTGATTGTGCAATGGAAGAAATCAGTGCTCATAGCAAGCTGATTTTCTTGCCATTCCTTGTGTATGCTTAGGTTGCAGTGTTGATTGAGCATTGGGAGAAATTAGTGCTCATAGCAAGCTAATTCTCTTCCCATTCTTTTAGTATGCCTGTATTCTTGCCTTAGTATTGCTTCATTTTAGTTTTTCCACAACCCTGCCCTTGGCCTTAGGCCTTGGTTCATCTTGCACTGTTTTATGCTTGTAGTTGCTGTGTTCTTTCCCTTTGCTGTTTTGCATTGATCTCTGCTTGTTTAGTCCTTGTCCTGTAATTGTTCTTCATTGTCATCTTTGCTTGCTGTTATCTTGTCATTTCCCTTGCAGCTGCCCTTCTGCTGCTGCTGTTGCTGTTGTTTGCTGCAGCACTACTGCTGCATTGCTCTTTTCCTCTGCCATGCTGCTGCTGCTGTGCATCACTTGTGCTGCTGCTGCTGTTGTTGCTTTCTTTCTTTCACTGCATTGCACTGCTGCTTTGCATTGTTTGCTTTCCCCTACTGCTACTGCTGCTTCCATCTTTGCCTTGCGCTGTGCACTTGCCTTGCACTGCTTGTGCAGCACTGCTGCTACTTCTTCTCCTGTTGCTGCCACTCCACTTCTCCTGCCAGGCCCAGCCTTGTTAGCTGCTACTGCTCCAAACTCAACCAAAGGCCTAGCTAAACCAAGCCCAGTTTCTAAGACCCAAAGGCCCAGATCCTTGACTGAATTCAAAACCCAGTTCACATCAAAAGACACTGAGCCCAATTCACAGTTGAACTGTTGAGCCCAAGTTCAGTTCACTGATAACCCAAAGCCCAGTGCAACTCTAAAGACCAAAAGCCCATAAGTTCACATTTAATCCAAACAAACCCACTAAGCCCAAAGCACAATTAGAAGCCCAATAGCAATTTAGAGCCCAAATAGCTAGAAACAACAAAACACACCCGATCTCTGTGGATCGACCCGTACTTGCACGAGCTACAACCGACGACCGTGCACTTGCGGTATTACTGTAGGCCCCCGTTTTTATTGCGCTCATTTATATACCCTTTTCCAGGCCTGCCAAGTTTTTGGCGCCGTTGCCGGGGATAATTTTTAGGACCTTTTAGAAGCCTGCCAAGTTTTTGGCGTCGTTGCCGGGGACTACCAGTGGTGGCGGCGGCGGGGGTGACGGTGGCGGTGGTAGCGGCGGCAGCGAACTAGTGGTGGTGGCGGCAACGAACTAGTGGTGGTGGTGGTGTAATGGTGGTGGTTAAGGAGTGGTGGTGGCGGTTGGTAGGTGGTGGTTGTTGAACGGTGGTGGTAGAATGGTAGTTGAATATTGGTGGTGGTGGTGCTAGTGGTGGTGGTGAAGTGGTAGAGGAAGAAATTTGTTCCATTTTGAAATAAAAAAAATATTATATAGATGAGGGTATTAAGGTAATCTAATATTAAATCGATAAAGTTATTAAAAAGTAGGGAAAAATTTATTGTTGTATAAGGATATATTTATTGGGTGTAAAAAATAAGGACATATAAATAATATACCCTTTATTTACTTATTTTCATCTTTTTTTTTTCTTGAAGGAAAAGACAGTGCCTTGTGAAATTTTGATTACGTAAGAAATAGAAAAAACAACTAGAACTAAACTATAAATTTCAAAAGTTGAAAAAACAAAAAATGAAACTTGTACTAAGATTTTATATTACGTTAAAGAAGTTGACATCCTGATAATAGTTTCCCATCATTTTTGTTCTTGGTTTTTTAAATTTTGATCATTGACATTATATATATATATATATATATATATATCTAGATATTTTCATAAAAAATAATAAGAATATGTCTAAATTCGGTTTTATTTGCCGAATTAGATCGTCTTCTTTAAAAACATACTTGATGGTAATGCAACAATAACATCAGAAAATTCCATTAAAATTTTTACATAGGGGTTTTTAATAACGGACAGTTCACACTTTCCATCCGTTTAATACTGAAACTCTTTTATTCATCCGTTGATTAATATAACGGACGGTGAAGATGATATTATAACATTCTCATGGAACGGGAAGTTTAGTAACTGCGCCTATCGAAATCTCATCTTGTTAGATGAGAAATTGACTTAGTTTACGAGATTTTACCGGTTTGGTAGGCCCAGACGGAAAAATAAACGGCATGGGCATTAAATATATAATGAAAAAAACGTGGACATTTTTTTAAATGCATTTCCCCACATGAGCGTTTTTTAAAACTCCGTTTTATATAACAAGTCTCGATTGCATAGATGAACCATTAGAAAAATAAAATAAAAAACCTAAAATCACAAAAATTGTGATTTTCTTATCGAAAGCATCAAATACTAATTATAAAAACCCAAATTGTCTCAAAAAATCTGATTTCTGACATTGAATCCAAGAAAATCTAGGTATATAGATGAAGAAAAGAAGGTTTAGATAATTATTTTGATAAAAAATGTGTGCAGAGAGAAAAGAATAAGGAGCAAATTGTTTTGACCTTGAATCTACGGTAACCTACCTAACTAGGTAGAAGGTAATAACCTAAAATCCTGAGCTTGGCAGCAACCTTGGAGATTTCATGTGTGGTTGTTATCGCGAGTTACACCAAATGTTAGACAGTTCAAGACCTTATGGACACTGGCTAATAAGTAGTTCCGGTAACCTCTCACTAAGCAAAGGTTCAAGACCTTATGGACACCTATGCCTATTCGTGATATTTCCTGTTTTCCGCGTTTTATCCTATTTTCATTCATGTGGGGGATTGTTGGAAAAAATACGGTTTTATGTGAATAAAAATTAATAATCAAACGGTTTTTCTAAAAAATAAAAACACCTTCCAAATTTGTCTCTTAGTTTTTACGGGATAAGTTTACCTTATATATTTTTGATTTGGGTTAGGGTTTTATATAAGATGAACCTCTCTTCTCTTGCCGTCCGTGTAGAGAACTTCTCCTTCGTCTTCTATGTTTGATACGATGGTTTAAGTGGTAACATTTCGCGAGTTTTCCGCTGCCAAGTTCTAGAAGGACAAGGTTTGAATTTGCTATTCAAACTTTGTTAAGATTGTTGTATCTTGGAGGCAGATATACCCGTAGGGCTATAGCATCATCTTTTTTAGAGTGTAGCCGGGCATTCTTGTCTTAAGGACAATATGTTGAACATGCGCCTCAATCTGTCATTACCAGTTTGTTCATTCATGATACTTAACAGGGATCGATGATTGAAGTCATCGACAATCTTTCCAGATATGGGAGACGACTCAAAATATGAGATAGGTATTCCTTATACTAATTTGTTTGAAATATTATCGTTTTTTAATTATTATCCCCAACATAATTCGTTTAATTAACTTAAATATAATATGGAAGGGCCGCTCCACTCATTGTCAATTGGTTTTTTTGAGTTGGATGCCCGCGGAAAGGGGTGTGCATATAATCCGGAACCGCGGATTTCCTCCCCGGAAACCGTCCATTGCGGGTGAAAACCAATCCTTAAGAGTCTATGGGCCGTTCATGGATGAATTCTCAAATCCGCAAGATTTAACAATTTGGTTGCGGTTGGTTTTGTAAATACGCGGATTTATCCGCACCGTAGGATAGTGAGAGTGAATGCATGGCTGTTGGAGCAACCAACTTGGGTAGACTGGGATTTTATATTCTGATGCCTGAAGTTCACTTAGGGTCGTCATTCGCCAACGTTAAAACCCCGTGGATCTATTGAAGAGACAGTGGGTTCAGTGGGATTTGGGTGGTGGTTTATATGGAGTTACCTCCGCTAGGAGATGAGACTGAGACAGATACCCACGGACCCAAGTTACATGCATTGCAGATAAAAACTGTTGTTCAAAAGAAGAAGAAAGATCCACGAACCTTGCAGCTTGTAATACACGAGATTGAATGGAAGCTGAAGGAGCCGTTTGACCATTTCACCTTATCTTACTGGTAAAATATCATTTACAGATCAAATCTAATATCATTTCACCTTATCTTATGGAACAAAAGAAAAATCTTAAGTAGTTATCATGATAACATCATTTTTAAGATTACAAAACGTCATGACTTGCAAGCATATTAATGCCAGAGTCTTAGTTTCAACTGTTACCGCTTCTGGAAGTCATATTTCTGGCTAGACTGGGGTTTTATATATATAAATCCGCCGTTAATCCGCATCCGGTATGTACAATCCACTGATCCGCAGAGGTCAAATCTGTGGGTGATTGGGCCAGTCACGGTTTAATTTTTCAAATCCGCAACTTTGACGGTTTGGTTGCGGGTGACCCCTAATCCGCAACCGTCTGTCCGTTGCACACCCCTATCTGCGAACTTTATCATGGTATCAGAGCTAAGCCCACGACCCAGACCTGCGTACGCCGAGTTACTGGCCAAAGTGTTTAACCGATTTTGAAACTTGTACACCCAGGGTGTAGGCCAGTGCCGATACTAGCCGAGGTATTACCCCCTGATTTAGTCACTCACCTGTGTACACCTATTACCGATGGACTGGTAACTTGTACGTAGGTCCACATGTGAGGCCCGGTGACTGGCCTTACACGTGAGGGGCATGTGAAAGGACAAATAGTCCCACATCTCTATAATCCGCTTAATTAACTTAAATATGATATGGAAGGACCCCTCCGTTCATTGTCAATTGGTTTTGAGTTAGATACCCGTAGACTTTATCAGTAGGGGATCCCGAGTTTCCAGCGTAGGAGATTCTAACAGCTTTGTAGTCGTTACTAATAGGGTGGTAGCCAAAACCACATATAATTCGAACACCCGTACGGCGTTTCTTCTTGTCGATGCATAGTGCTGGAAGTTTCACGAATTCTCTGGTAATAGGATTACAATCGTACGACGGTTCATACCAACAAGAAAGTATTTTCTGCTAAGGCCATCGATGGAGGGAAGAACGATTCCGTTATAATTTGCCGGAGTTGATAAACAGATTAATCCATTACTAGAACCAACAAGACCAAACTCGCTTACCCGAAGTTTGAGGTCGATCCTCCTTCGGTGGTATATAGGTTGTTCTTTCATTATGTCGTCCCCATGGTACTCCGCATAATAGAGTGCTTGAGCTTCTTTGTCAAAGAGAACAAAACTCATCATAGGAGAATCAGAACCAGAACCGTCATGATTCTGCTCTTGCTGGTGTATTAATTCACAAGCATGCCGCCGCCTCGGATGTTGATAAGCAAAGTAGGTCGTATTAGCATGACACCGTATGAGATCTCTCCAAGATCCACGTACTAGTTTACAATCTAATACCAACTCAGCCGATAACTTAGAAAATATATTCGAAGTGATTTCTTGAGGGAGAGTGTTTAGAGGATCATAAAGGTCCCATTTCTTCCTCCAGAAGGATCCCGTCTCGCGATCAAAAATTATGTACGAAACTGAGGTTTTACTTCTAAAAAGACCGAATTGTCCTCGCATGTAGGTCACATGCAGTACTGATGCCGACGCTCATGACGGCGTCAATCAAGATACAAACCTATGTTTTGCAATTAACACTTTGTAAAACCACCAAATAGCATAAACACGATCTAGTATTCATTACGCAGTTTTTAAGCCAAGGTGCAATCTTAGATGACCTTGATACAAAGTGTTTTCTGTTGCGCCACTTTTTTATAATAATACCAACAAGAATTTTGTTATGTTGTGCATCCATTCACGAGATAAAAGGTAATCATTCACATGAGAAATTAAAAAAAAAATTATATAATATAAGAGAGAATGCTTATTTGTATTTGGGAATGGCAATGTTCATGAATTTTTAAATTTCTCTCTCTAAAAATGTATTCACCAATATAAAGAAACATTATCTCTCTTATATTTTATTTATTTTTTTAATTTCCCATATCAATAATTGATTATTATCGGATGCAAGTACACAAGATAACAACAACTCAACTAACAATATGGATTACTCATACTTTCTCTTTCCTCTCTCATCTATTCATGCTGGAGTACACTACTTTGTAGTTTGTGCTTGCCTGCCACTTATTTCCATCCAGTTTTTTTTCTTGAAATAGGAGCAAAGTTTTCTTTTAAGAATAACTTTAGTTCGGATTTTAAGCCCGGCAAGAGAGATTTTGACCATTTATCAGCAAAGCTAACCCTGGAATTCCTGATTTTGACCAAAACGGATTTTTCATCTTACGGTTCTTCTCGCAAGACCTTTCCATGTAGTCACTAACATTCGTGTAATTTACACTTGATTACACCATATTATAAACTATGCTGGTGTCTCGATCTTTTCAATAAAGCTCTTACTAGAGTAGAAGGTTTGTTCCTTAGAGCAACTGCAGTGGTGCGATCAAAACCAAAGATCGAAGATCAAAAAAAAGACCAAAATTTGGGTTTAGTCCGTGTTGTGACGCAACGGTACATGATTAAAATTTCGTCAGGCGGACTTTAAAAGTCCGCCCCATTTTTTTTTGTAAAATTTCATCAGGCGGACTTTAAAAGTCCGCCCCATTTTTTGTAAATTTCATCAGGCGGACTTTAAAAGTCCGCCCCATTAAAATTTCATCAGGCGGACTTTAAAAGTCCGCCCCATTCTTTATATCATTCTTTTTTTTTTATTTAATTAAAATTTCATCGGGCGTAATTTAAATCTCCGCCCGTTAACAAGCGGACTTTAAATTTACGCCCAGCAACAAGCGTACTTTAAATTTACGCCCGACTATATTAGAATTTGGGATTTGGTCGCGACCATATTTGGTCTGGAATTTGATCTTTGGTTGGGATTTGATCTTTACTCCGTCCCACTGTGTTACGATCTCATCCCAAATTTTTGGTTATACTCGCCCATTGTGGATGCTCTTAAAGATTATTACAAACATGTTTATCACTTTAACAAAGTAAATAGTCAATCTTAAAAATTAATTTTTATTTATTTTTAATACTCCCTCTGTTCCATGTTATTTGACGTTGTAGAGTTTTATATGTAGATTAAGAAACATCGGAGAAAATTAAATTTTTCCAATTCAACCCATATTAATACCTTTTAAAAAAATTAAATAACTTATTTTTTAGTTTCTAGATTTTAGGAAAAGTTACCGATTCCATTGTAATTTATTTGGGACGTACCAAATTTTTATAGATAAGAGTGTATATCCTCTATGAAAAATATTTAAAAATTGAAGTAATTTTTTATGTGTTGATTCCAAAGCCAGGGTAAATCAGAGAGAATTTTGGGAAAATACTAAAATTCTCTTCTATAACATCAAGTAAAGTGGAACGGAGGGAGTAAATTAATAGCAATATGCCAAATTAAATATCCTCACATTTAACAGTTATGGAAATCTCATGATCTCATCTGCAACAACCGAAATTTGTTAGTTGGACAAGAGATCAAACCAAGGAAAATTAGATAAAGGTTTGGAGATAGTACTCTTGACTGTTAGCTAGAGAGGAAGATAGTATACTAAGAGAATATGGTGCATGCATGTCCATTGAGATATGGTGGAGAACTAGTGATAAAATACTATATAATTAGTCATATTACTTTAAATGGACATATCCATCATTATTCGGTGCTTTTGTTATATATCTGAAGATGCTCGGAAGTTATTCCATTGAAGACCATCGTTGAGGACAACAATTAATGAAGAACGCTGAAAATATACACCAAACTTATTCAATGACGTTCGTCGACTTGGAAGAAGAAGAGGACATCAGGTTAAGTATCAGCTCAGAGTCAGAAGAGCATCAGTTTGATAATTGGAACCTGACACACTCCGATCCTTTTCGTCCACTACCCATTCCAGACACTCCGATAGATACACCGCCGGAGACACCACCAGAGTCACCGACAACAGTTCCAATACATCATGTACCTCCACCACGTGCTCCACCACCTCCCATCCCATACTTCCCCTTGCCTGTCTTGAATCCTCCGTCAGGAATTTGACCTGAAAATCACCATTTCAACAAGGCCAAAATTTGCCAAGCTTCAATAATCTTGGCCAACCAATATTTAATTTACTATATTTTCTAGCTAACTCGTTACAATTTTTTTGATAGGGAACAAAGCACTCACCGAGAAGTACAAAACACGTTACAAGCTAGCCCTGATAGGTGATTGGGAAACGGCTAGGGAAAAGTTCTTCAACATTGATTCTGAATCAATAACGGCATGGATCACTATGTTCTCAGAGACAGCTCTGCACATAGCTGCCAAAGCAGGACATGAAAATTTTGCCGTGGAACTTGTGAAACTTATGCCACCGGAAGCACTTGTACACCAAGAGTATAACAATGGTGATACGACACTTCATCGTGCTGCCATTACTGGAATTACTAAAGCAATGGTGGAAAAGAATCCTATCGTGGTACAAATTCGTAATAAGAAGGGGTGGATTCCACTTTTAAGTGCTATTTATGGATCTTCCTATCAGCAAAGAGAAATGATAGAGTTTCTTTTATCTGCTCACCTGCGGCATAAGAATCGGAGTCCTTTCTCTGGTCGTATCGGTGGTGAACTTATATGTACTTTGATTAGAGCTGGCTTCTTCGGTAAGTAAATTTTGCTAGCTTTTCCGGTAAGAGCATTTCTACCTGCTTTAAGCACATTTACTAAGCGTGACAGACCTTTCCACTTGCATATTGCTAACTTAAGACCATCATGTTTGCAGATATTGCAACAAAATTGATCGACGACCACCCAAACCTGGCTGTTAAGAAAGATAAAGATGATTCATGTGCATTAGAAGTCCTGGCTGAAATGCGTTACGCATTTCCAAGTGGAAGTCGGTTAGTATCATGGCAACGCTACGTCTACTCACGTCAGTGACATCTTACTCTCTCTGGCTTTCATAATTTTCTGTCAGATTTTTCTTTCTTTTGAACTTGTTATTAGAAAAGGAAAAAAAATGACGTCTGCATGGCTTACAAAATAATTCTCTTACTAAAAGTTAACTGCCAGTCTGCCACTGAATTGTCGTCAGTAATTTCATTTTTGTGCAGATATTACTGTTGACCTCCCTGAAACACGTCAACACCATGACACCGAGAATCCTCCAGCGAGTTCGCGAAATATCTCAACTGCAAGTCTCACAACAAAGTTCCTCAGCATTACCCAGTTAGCCACAGGTTAATCTTCTTTATGCTATGTATTAGACTTTGTCCTAAAATTTGTAAAAATATCTTGAGATTTTTGTTTTTTGTTCCGGTGCTAGGATGGATGAAGGAACTACTTAGGAAAGGTATGTAAAACCCGTACATTATAATTGTCGGTTTATATTGGTCCATTCATTATGTGCGCCTAACTAGAGATCTTTGATTCCTTGATAATTTTTGCAGTTCCATGCGTTAAAAAGGTCTATGACCAAAAATTGATGCATAGAGAGGCTTTGGAATTGGTTAGATGCATATATGCCACTACAAAACAGAAGGTTTCTAGGGACGGCTCATTCTCAAAAAACCATCCCCAGAATGCAGAAGTTGGGACGAACCCGTTTAGCCGTCCTTAGCGATGTATTTGAGACCGTGCCAAAAAAACCATCCCAACTGGTCCATTATTAGGGACGAACTATATCCGAGTGTCACTACTGGTGTACTAGTAGGGACGAATTTTTTCGTGCGTCCCTAAAAGCTTCTAGCCGTTCCAGTAAGTAGAATCATCCAATGGTGGTGATTATATCGTCGGTAACTTAACTTCTGTACTCCCTAGAACATAGTGAAACTAATCTATTTCATTTTTCCTCTCAAGTTTTCATCGCCTATTCTGCTCATGTTTTCATCGACTCTACTAAAACCCTAAAACTCTCCTTCGTGCGATTCGTCGTCACTTTCTTCTCCATCTCCTTCGTGATACTCATCAGAAGTGAAATCTTCACTTTCTTCTGCTATAAGTCTGTCAAATCTAGCAGATGCCCATCATGCAAACTTAGGGTAAGAATCTCTGTAATTTATCTGGTTTGGTATTTGATTAATTTGCACGATTTCATCTTTGATGTTTTTGGATTCAAAATTTAACCTAATTCTCTCGATTTGCGTTGGGTTTATTTCTGTAATTTTTTTTTGCGCAGATCGAATTCTCTCTATTGTAATTTTGGTTTGCCCTAATTGATTGTTTGTTTAGTTGAACTATTAGTATTGTTATTTCAGTTTCGAGTGTGATGATTACATGAATTGCTATTTGATTAATTTGCATGATTTCATCTTTGATGTTCTTGGATTCAAAATTTAACCTGATTCTCTCGATTTGGGTTGGGTTTATTAAGATATCTGTGGGAAGAGTCTCCTTCATGATTACAGTTTGAGCAGTGTAATCTTTTTTTGAGGATATGAGACGGTATATTTTGGAAAACTTAGGTTGTAATTTGAACTTAAATGAAAGTGTAGAGGACATATCATCTGATTTTACATGGTGCTGGAGAGAATTTGAAAGACTATAAAAAAAAATTGGATGATAGAGCTAGAGACATGATGTAGATGATAAATCATTTTGTTGTTTTAATCCTATGTTTAGTAGCTAGACATTGTGAGCGATGAGTACATGGGTCGATGGTACTGATAGTAATAAGCCCATTTGAACTTGCTGCATCTTTGTTATAGTTGGAGTTTCATTTCAGGATTTTCTTTCGTGCTGTTGTGTATTTTTCCTCTTAGGGTCTCCTGGCATCTTTGTAAACCCATGACAGTCTTAATTTCCAGAGATTACAGATTACAGTTGATGAAGAATGAAAATACAGATCTATAAAAAGTACATACTGATTGTAGTTTATCCTGTATCCTACTTTAAAACAGAATTCATAATTGATAGTTTTTTGAACTTGAAAATAAAATCTGTGCATTAAACTTAAAGCTAGTGACAAAAAATAAAGTTCTGTGATAGGTGCCCTCGGGACAACCTAAGTTTTCCAAATTTATTGCAATTCTTGCAGTACAATACTGTCATTGCATTTTCGTGCTTACTGCTTGCAAAGAAAAGAAATTTGAATTCTAGTACTTACGGCTTACAAAGAAAAGAATTTTGTAAAGAAGAATTGGTCATTTTGGGAACGTTTTGGAGTAAGAAACTAGATTGTTCAGAGGGCTGGGATGGATGCTAATTGGTTTGAATATTGAGTTTGTGCAAAATCTGAGAGGAATCAGGAAGCTAAAAGATTCCCATGATTATGTATATTGCAGCCTTGTTATTTCTAAATCTAACAGCGTCATTGCACTAGTAAAAGCAGCTGACCCATCAACCAATTGCGTTGCTGACCCACCACTAGTTGTATTGTCCCTGCTTAATTTTGTTGAGTTCATTGTAATTTTTTAAAGGTTGCATAGGTTTATCTGTATGGTAGTTCATCCTAATTCCTTTAGTGGTGGTAGTTCATCACTAATTTTATTGTGCCTGCTTAATTTGCCAGCTTTTGAGTTCATCCTGATTCCTGCTGCTTGGTATAGTGTTAAACTCATGTTTATGTTGGATCATAAGAATTAAGAATGGCAGAGATGAATAGCTTTAGTGATATGATACCGTTCTTAGGTTGGTGTTGCCTGGGGCATTGAACACATTTGATAAAATTAGGAAAAAAGGAAAGTGTTTATCATATTCTTTACTGTTTATGATGTCTGTTTAGCTTGTTATATTGTAGTATCACGTATTCACATGGACTGTACCACTTGTCTGAGTTAGCATATGCTGCTAGATTCCTTACCGTTACCTTATTTTTCTTAACGATGCTCTATCGACTATATTATATCTATGTCCAATGTACTACATCTATCTTCATATCTAGCCTGCACTTATTTTATTTTATTTCTATCAATGTACTCACTGACTTAAGGTGTGTTCCGCCAGGTGCATATTGCTGGTGTTGGCGATTAGGTTCATATCATCGCAGGATCATTCGCTGGCTTGCATGCTCATAATCATCGACCGCTACTAACTTATAAAGTAATGGTATTGTTAAATTTGTCAAGTTTTATGTAACTATCACCAAGTAATTCATTACTAATTTGGGTATGTTCTGCGTTTTTTCCTCTTTCTGTTGTGTATGGGACTTTTATGTGCATGTGTGACTAGTGGTTTCCGTTAATCGTAAGTTTATTCCTTGGTCAGTTTGTAGAAACCATGGATAAGAGTTGGGTTCACAAGTATCGGTCGGGTAAAGAGTATGAAGATGGTTTGAGGATGTTCTTGGACCATGCATTCAAGGAAGGGGTTGTTACTGAAGATAACAAAATGAAATGTCCTTGCACAAAGTGCAATAATGTTAATTACAAAGTTAGAAGTGAAATATTCAGTGACTTGATATCGCACGGTATGATGAGAAATTATACTACATGGTTTCATCATGGTGAGAGTTTAAGCTCAACGGTCTCATCAAGTATCGCACCACAAGATACATGTTTTGAGGTCGGAAATAACAATAATGATGGACCAGGGGATGACCTTTTGGGCATGTTGCGAGCTGTGTGTGGAATACCAAGAAAGATAAAGTACGTATTTTCTGTCATCTATTCTCTTATTATCCCTTTTATCATTTACCCACTAGCGCAAGGCTCACAGCAAGCATCGTTTGTTATTATTTTCTTTTGAAACAGGAGTTGGCGGCTAAAAATAAACTAAAAGGTCCAAACAAACAATTCAACACACTGGTGGCTCCAAGCCACATGGAATATGCAAAAGAGGTAAAGCTTCTGTTTAGTTTGATCTTGGTGAGGATGTTTCGTATGTTATATGCAATCAACAACACAAAATTTCATTTTACAGATGCTAGCCGAAACAAGAAGATTCCCTGAACGGCATGAAGTATTTCTTAGGACCAGGACAAAGAAAAGAAAAACATCAGATCCAAATGAAGTGATGGATCCTGTTGCTTCTGAACAATATGTATACCTTTATACTTTTTAAGTTTTCTTTCGGGTCATCTGTTTTTTGCATTTGTAGTTCGAATTGACCTAACTTTCGAGATTGATTTACTTGTAGGATCGAATGGTGGAAATACACAAGCAGGCTAACCAACCTGGATCTGGAGTCGTTTTAGGTGGATGAAATGATGCATTTGCAGCTGTTATGGGACCAGATAGACGTGGTCGGATTCGTTGCTTTGGCAGCACTGTGAAGCCGAAACAGTTTTGGGACGAGTCATCATCATCAAGTAGAGTTGTTCAATTGAAAGAGGAAAATGCAATGCTCAAACGAAGGGTTGCAGATTGGAGGCTCAAGTTGCAGTATTACCACCAAACCAGAACAATGAAGGACTCGAGGTATCGTGCATCGTTCACTTTTTTTTTTTTTACATAGAATTTGAGTCATTGTGAATTGATAAGATTAGTCTTAGACCCAGTGGTTATTTAGGTATGCATGAGCTTCCGTGTTATCTAATTAACTATGTCTTAAGCCAAAGCGAGTATAGGTTTTTGTCCCATGTAGGCTACTTATAAGTTTGATAACTCTTCCCAGGTGCAGTGTAAATGTGACTTGTATACAGTAATCTGCTTTATCTAGTACTCGTTCACTCCCAATGCACCACTGTTGACATCCTATATGTACCAACTAACAAATGGTAATTTCACTTTAATGAACCGGAGATGTTCATTACTGCAGAAATGATTGTGAATGTGTTGAGCTTTTTTTTTTTCCTGACTGAGAAGAATGTAACTATCGATTATCTATTGAGTAGATTTCTGTTTGTTGCAGGATATGTGATATGGAAAGGTGCAGGAAGGGTTAGCTTCCAGATATTAACAGATGATAAAATAGCACTCAAAGCAGGCCACTGATTGTAGTTAACAAATGATAAACAGAGACACCATTTACTGTAGAGAGTGTATGAACCTAAATTTTTGCTTGTTTTTTGAGAATGGGAGGTCTCTTTTGTAAACAAATAACATGGTTTTTGAGTATCTATAGAAAAATAATCTTCTATGAATTCGTCTATGATTCTCTATTCTGTGGATGTATGGCATTCTATTTGTCTCTGTTTTGTGGATGTATGGCATCTAATCCTGGTATGTGAATGTATGAGGGATGGCATTCTTCCAATTAAAGCAGGGAAATGGAGCTTCAGTAATATTCAGATATTAGGGACGATTGATTAACCGTCCCCATTGTTCCAGTTTATACTAGGGACGGTATTGTTAAACCATCCCTATGATGCACTAGGGGCGGTTTTAACTTGTTTTTCCGGCCGTTTCAAAACCGTCCCTAGAAGATGAAGCCGTCCCTAGAAGTATTTGTGGAGGCCAAGAAAAAACGTCCCTAGAAGACGAAGCCGTCCCTATTAGTACTACTGACGGCCACTCAGAACCGTCCCTAGAAGGCAAATCCGTCCCTAATAGTATTAGTGACGGTGGATTTGGGGACGCAGCAACAAACGTCCCTAATATCTTTTTGGGACGGCTTTCCGGTTGTTGGGATGTTTTTCTGACCGTTCCTAGAGGCCTTCTGTTTTGTAGTGTGCACAAATATCCAAGAGTGACTCGGAAATCTCAGAGTTTTTCAAAGATACATCCATATTCATGGTGGCAACTACATACGGGACAATTGAAATTATAGTGGAGTGTATTGAGAGATTTCCTGATATGATTTGGCTTAAAATGAAGGGAAGAAATATATTTGAGATTGCGATTGAAGAGCGACATGAAGCTGTATCAATTATGGACTGAATCTATAACAATTAACATCCTAATGGAGCTAATTCTACTCACTGGTGAATATGTATCAAAGAAATCTATACCTTATATTTGTTTATAGCCTTTTGCTACCAACCTAGCCTTGTATTTTTCAATAGTTCCTTTTATATTACGTTTTCTCTTGAAAATCCATTTACAACCTATGGCCTTAGACCCTGGAGGTAAATCTACAAGTTCAAATGTATCGTTTTCTCGAATGGAATCCATTTCACTAATTGAAGCTTCTTTCCACCATGGAGCTTCAGGACAAGTCGTGGCTTCTTTATAATTCTGAGGATCAGACTCGGCTAGGTATGTAATACAACCAGGATAGGTTTTCTTAGTTTTAACCCTTTTACCTCTTCTAGGTTCTATTTCTGGTTCATCTTCCTCTAAAGATAAGGACTGACCGATTGACGGAAATTCTAGGGGATCATCTAAACATCTCTTCCGAGAATCACGTTTCATAGGAAATACATTCTCAAAGAACTCAGCATCCCTAGACTCCATGATAGTATTCAACCCTATGTCAGAAATTTCAGAACTAACAACCATAAACCTATGAGCACTGGAATGCTCAGGATACCCTACAAAAAGACAATCAACAGTTTTGGGTCCTATCTTAGTTGTCTTAGGAGGAGGGATGGCCACCTTTGCCAAGCACCCCCACACTTTGAAGTAAGCATAAGATGGTTGTCTACCTTTCCATAACTCATATGGAGTTTTATCTGATCCTTTAAAGGGTACTCTGTTCAGGATGTAATTGGATGAGAGGATAGCCTCCCCCCCCACAAGTTCGAAGGTAATCCTGAACTAATAAACATGGCATTCATCATATCCTTAAGGGTACGGTTCTTACGTTCATCTACACCATTGGATTGAGGTGAATAAGGGGCTGTAGTTTCATGTATTATGCCATGTTCTTCACAGAAATTTCCAATAGGAATTTCATATTCACCACCACGGTCATACCTAAAAGTTTTAATGGTAGTATTCAATTGGTTTTCAACTTCACGTTTATATATCTTAAAGGCTTCTAAGGCATCGTCCTTCCCTCTAAGAAAATAAACATGACAGTACCTCGTACAATCATCTATAAAAGTGACAAACCATTTCTTTCCACCTCTAGTTTGAAATGACTTCATGTCAACTAGGTCTGAATGAATTAACTCTAAGGGTTTAGTGTTTCTATGGACATTCTTACTGAATGATTTCTTAGCATGCTTAGATTCTACGTAAATCTCACATTCTTACTGAATTATATAGGACCCTCCCAGTTAGGCTTGAACTTTCCTCTTGGGTCAGAATGTTTTATAGGTCTGACTTCTTTAAGCACTAAATCTTCTTCCTTTAAGCCTCGCAGATGAACCTTCTTGTTGAAAATTCCAGCTATCCTCTCCTGGTAAGCTTGTGCATGACATGCGTCACGCATCCTCTTTTCATCGATCAAATTTAGTTGTTGTACCTTCGATTCTATCCATTCATCTTCCGGTATCGTGCCTTCCTTTATCACTCGTAAGGTGGAAATTCCAACTTCAACGGGCAAAACTGCTTCTGTCCCATAAACCAAAGAGTACGGAGTTATACCAGTGGGTGTACGGATCGAGGTACGATAGGCCCATAATGCATAAGGTAACTTCTCACTCCAATCTTTGTATGTTTCGGTCATCTTCTTCAAGAGTCTGCCTAATGTCTTGTTTGCAGCTTCCACAATACCATTGGTTTGCGGCCTATAAAAAGTTGAGTTCGTTAGCTGGATCTTGTACTTTGCAAACTCCCTTTTTACCTCCTTGCTAACAAAATTGGACCCATTATCTGATATAATCTCATTTGGCAATCTGTAACGACATATCATGTTATTCGTGAGGAACTTAACAGTCTGATTCCCTGTAGGATTCTTGACGGATATTGCCTCAACCCACTTTGTAAAATAATCAATTGCCACTATGATGTATCCATTCCCATCTGATGCAGAAGGATTTAACTTCCCAATCACGTCAATGCCCCAAACATAAAAGTGACATGGTGATGTAAGAGGGTGCAACTTGGTCGGTGGAAAATGTAATAAATTGTCATGTATTTGGTATTTATGGCATCTTTTCACGTACTTGAAGCAATCTGATTCCATCGTCGTCCAATAATATCCCATTAGAAGAATTTGCCTTGATAACATGTGTCCGTTCATATGTGGGCGCAGATTCCTTCATGTACCCATTAAGAAGACGTCGAGCTTCATCTCCATCTACAAACCTCAATAAAATCGCATCATAAGATTTCTTATAAAGTACTCCTCCTAGGATCATGTACTGAAAAGACATGCGTTGTATGTAACGACGTTCTTTTCTGCTCAACTCGTCTGGCATCGTCTGATCCTCTAAGTAATTCCCATGGATCTCCGTTAGGTGTTTCTGCTTCGATATCAACCGCATAACAGTAAGCTGGTTGCTCTCTTCGTGCCACCTCGATAGGTTTGACTGTGGAATCTCTTGGGATCGGGATTAGTGATGCTAAAGCAGCTAATGCATTTGCAAACTGATTCCTGTCTCTATAGAGATGATGAAAAGTAATGCAATCAAATTTCTCCACCATCTTCATAAGGCATTCATGGTATGGAACTAGCTTAATTTTATTCCTTGATCTTCCAGACTTTCTGTGTTTGGTTGACAATCAGCAAGGAATCTCCAAATACCTCCAACTTCTTGACTGATAAATCTAAGGCAGCTCTCAAGCCAGCAATGCATGCTTCATATTCAGCCATGTTGTTAGTACAGTTGAAATTCAATTAAATAGAAATAGGAATGCGTACTTCATCAGGAGATATCAAAATTTCCCATGCTCCTTTGCCAATTGGGGTTCATTGCTCCATCAAAATACATCTTCCACAATTCACCTTCGTCATCTTGTTCAGCAGCAAGGATATGTTCGTCAAAAAATTCTGTCCTGAGTGTCTCGCAATCCGGGATAGGTTGCGCTGCTAAGTGATCTGCTATTGCTGTTCCTTTTATTGACTTTTGTGTCACATAAGTGATATAAAATTCTTATAATAACAACTTCCACCTGGACGTTCTCCCTGAGATCATTGGCTTTTCAAATAAATATTTAAGTGGGTCCATACTTGATAACAACTGCACCGAATGAGATAACATGTAATGTCTAAGCCGTTGAGTAGCCCAGACAAGGGCAAGGCATGTTTTCTCTAATGTTGAGTATTTTGATTCATATCCAGATAATGTCTTGCTGATATAGTAAATCGCCCTCTCTTTCTTACCATCTTCATCATATTTTCCTAAAACTGCCCCCCATTGATGAGTCGGTTACTGATAAATACAACAACAAACAGTTTTTGTAGGTCTGATGGATGATCTTATCTTCTTTCGGACTTGGCAATCATATCGTCTACATACACCTCCAACTCCTTGTGCATCATGTCATGAAAAATAGTAGTCATCACGCGTTGATAAGTAGCTCCAGCATTTTTAAGACCGAAAGGCATTACCACATAACAAAATATCCCCCAAGGTGTAATAAACTCCCTATCTTATTCTGCCATTTTTATCTGATTGTATCCTGAGAACCCGTCCATTAATGATAGTAATCCATGCCCTGCAGAATTCTCAACAAGGATGTCAATATGGGGGAGGGGAAAGTCGTCTTTTGGGCTTGCCTTGTTAAGATTTCTATAGTCGATGCACATTCGGACTTTTCCATTCTTCTTCGGGACCGGTACTATATTAGCCAACCATTCTGGATAATTTGTAACCATTAAAAACCCAGCTTCATATTGCTTGATCACTTCGTCATGTACCTTCAAAGACCACTCTGGTCGGAGCTTACACAATTTCTGTTTGATTGGCTTCATTCCAGGGATGATAGGTAAGTGATGTACTACCATGTCTGTGTCTAACCCTGGCATATCTTCATACGACCATGCAAATATATCTTTGTACTGAGTCAGTAAATCGATCATCATCCTCCTTTCTTCTGAAGACAAAGTAGTACCGATCTTGACCATTTGGGTTTGATCTTCCGTGTTCATATTGACCGACTCTACTTCTTCGACTGGTTCCAGCTTGTCTTCCAAGTGATCTAATGACTTGAGGATTTCATGAGGTACGTCCTCTTCGATCATTTCCTCTTCATTGGGAGTCGTTCCATCAGTATAATCGTGCTCCTTGTCCAAGTAAAATATTTTGTTTCCAAAATTATTTTGATTTCCTGAAATATTTTTAGAAAGAATACAATTCTCTGGTTTACCAACCAAGTAAGTTTTTTCAACATGAATGGTGGAAGGGAATTTCTGACCTTCCATTAATCGAATTGAATTGACTGGATTAAAACAGGATATTTCAGTGAAAGTCTTACCTGAGTCCTCTTTTACAGTGCTTACCTCATGTTCTTCTACAAAGAGATCAGCTGACCCGTCTGTTATATCCCCAATATCAACCTCATGTTTTCCTAGAGACCCAGTAATGGTCGTGAGAGTCAACTTCTTTGTCTCGCATTTCATCTCGGCTTCATATTCTGAGAACTTGGTATCCAACATCTATTGGAATTTTTCGCACAACCAAGAGAATGCCCCGGTATCGATATTCATTTCAGATTTTGTGCTTGTGTTCCTGTTTTCAAGGAAACAAAAAGAATATATGGTAACACAAGGGTGTGTATGCCTCGGATTTTGTGCAACAATGAATGCAATTTACAATTAATGCACGTGCATGCAGGTTTCACTAACTCTTGGGTAGGCTTGGGCTACCTTAGGAGAATATACCTCAGACGTAGTCAGACTAGTCTTCTTTAGTACTGGGCTAAGGCTTGTAGTGGTTCAGCTGGTAACTCCCCTAAGGCCCAAGGCACGGATTCATCTTACTAGCCACTTGTTTTCCTAAGAATCAGACGTCTGACGATGCAAAATGTAATGCAAATGTGCAAATGGGTGCGTTCACGTGTGTGTGCAAATACCAAGTAGTGTAAAATTAAAACCCTAAAATCCCAATTATGTTTCAAGTTAGATTCTCTAAGTCCCCACTGTAGATACCGTCGAAATCCGTTAGGATCTCTAAATATCAAAAATGGGAATCACGTGGAAATACTTATTAATAAGGGAAGTCGTTACCCAATATGGAGAATTGGGACCCAAAATAAGCACTGGTCCAGAACAGAAAAATAAGTCCGGGAATCAAGTTACGGGTTAGGAAAGTGTGAGACACGCATCCCGTCCAATCCGAAAATTGGCTTTACTTAATATTTGGGATTATAGGGTTCTAACTTGCAATAACAAATAATACATAAAATTATAAAAAAAAAACTAATTGAATTACTAATCTAATAAACAACGCACCAAACCCTGTAAATGGAAACAGAACCCAATCAAATCAAAAGAGTTATTATTATTATCAAACGATCAAAATTATGATTATTAAACGACCAAATTATTATTATTATTATTATTATCAAACTTCAAAATCACGAAGCAATCACCAAATATATCATTCACCCCAAACCAATATTATTATCATGCGAAATCTGGGTAGCAAATCATGGAACACAAAACACCAACAGATTTGAGAACCCTGTGGGTAGTACAGTGGATGTCTCATCGTCTCTCCAAATGGGAGACCTGGGATCGAGTCCCAGTGTACGCACTAGCGTACTAACTGCAGTAGCAGTAGGGGTTAAATGGGATGGGGCAGTGGGTCTGCGTCAAAAAAAAAAAAAAAAAAAGAAAAAGAAAAAATTCTATCACCGACTATTGATCAACATACCATTATTATCATCTCCCATTAATCAATATAGCATCATCATCATCATCATTATTATTACTCATTAAGAAACACTTCATCTCATAGCAGCAAGAAGCATATAAGGATATATTGCTCTTATCACCTTTAGCATGCAATTAATATTCGTATAGAACCATGAATACCAGACACTGTATCACTAGTATTGCACGACGTCTACTAATCTCTCGACACCTAATCATAAGAAGGCTTGACTAGAATCTCCCACGAGTGTAACAGAACATGACTTCCAAAAACAGTGAAGACAGATGCACACATGAACAGCACAAATTCACTTAAAGAGGACGACATACGAACATGAAACTATTCCAAAGCAAATCATGTACAGACTCATATATGATAGTATTCAACACAAATAACGTTCCACTCTTGATGCAAGGACAATTAATTAATTAATTGAGTTCTAGCATGTGATGGATCCAAAGGTATATGATAGGAAGAAGAATAAGAGCATATATATGAAACAGGACTAGCACTTTCAGCACACAAACGGACGAAAACAAAATTCCAATTTATTTCATCATGTTAACATCATCACACAGCGAGTACGAAACCAAATCATCATAATAGCTCAAGGGTTGTACGATGTACCTGTTTCACGGATGATGAAATGTAACTTGGATTTCTAGAACCAACATATGATGCTTCCGCAAACCGAATCTAGCACCGTCTCAATCTTTCTTATGAAAAGTGAATTATTACCGTACTAGAATGCCTAATCCTCTAGGAATCTTCCCCCAAAACTCATGGAAAAGCTCCCCATTTTGTAGCCTCCTCCAACCATCCGGGACCCTAGGATTGAATGCCTACGATCAAACGGTGGAACTCTAAAACCTAAATATTATTACTCATTTTCAAAAATATTATTTTCATTTTTATAAATTCATTGGATATTAATACCAAAAATGCAAAAGATTTCAATTAAGCCTAGAATCTTAGTTGGAAGGAAAGATTTGGGAACAAATGAACCTAATATTTAAAGAAACCTATTTTGAAACAGACCGAGTTCTTTTGAGGCATACTCAACTTTCAGCGGAACCTATATTTTTGTTTAGGTTCGGCTGATAACTTCAAGATTCGACTAATAATTTTTAGCCGAACGTATACCTCAAAACATGTCTGTATGCCTCAAAACAGGATTCTATATAAAGAATGTCGACATTTTTTGGTGGATGTCTAGTCCAAATGCAAATGGCTAGCCTATTGGGAGCAGACGTCCCACTAGTAACGTCCAACTTGGGGATTAATGGACAGGACTCGATGTTTAGCGTTGGTCGCATTTTTGGGAGAAGATACGGACGTCCAACTAGGACTTAGTGGACACAAAACATGGTCACTATATGGACGTCCAACTAAGGACCTTTGATATTAACAAGTGGACTTTCAAAATGTTCGTACTAAGTGGATTTATTTGGGTCACACAGTGCATATACCATTTTACTCTCAAACCATATTTTGGACTCGCGGTGCGTCTGTTGCTGGATTCGGTTCGCGACAATATTTTTAATTTAGACCCAACATTTGTGCGAAATTAGGGTGTTTACTGTCACCAAAGTGATTTCTATTCCGTCTAGAAAGAGCAATCCTTCTATTTTTGCAATTTTTTTTTGAAGAGTTCAAAAGATGCAGAACCATGAACTTCTTAGAGTTCTGAAATTAAGTATTCCATTTAGCATTATCCGATGCCATATCAATTTTAGATCTTCTCTAACCTATACCAATATTATTACGTCTCCAAGTGTGTTCTTTGCAAATAAAACTAATATCTTCAGGACCAATAGAATGAAGCAAAAATTTAACCTATCCAGCACTTGAAGAAGAAGTAAAAGTATTAGAAGTAACAAGATGAATATTCAGATCACTCATTAATATGCATGTCTCGTATTCTTACCTAACTCCTCAATGAAATCCCACTATTTTTTCTTTTTTGAAGGATTATAGTAACCATACATGCATGAAAGAACTCATTCAAGTTGACTTGGATCATCTTGAATTAAAACATGGATCATATTATCTTTATAACCAAGAATTTCACAGCTAAAACAAGGCCACCGAAGGCCTTCTGTCTGAAGAAATCTTACATTAGGAAAATTATATGTCACTAAAAAAGGTTGTAACTTAATTTGTTCAAGTTTAGTTTCAAAATAGTGACAAAAACAGTGGTTTTAACAAACTTTTTAGTTTTGTTTTTGGAAACATGAGAAGCATCATTTGCAGAAACTATTGTAATGTTTTTCCTGATGTTATTGACCTTTCCATAAAAATAAGGTTTCTCATGAGCTTTGAGTAGATAATTAGCATCATCTTTACAAGCCCCTTTAGAATGATTGATGACATAGAAATCGGTACAGATGCCAATGGGTTGTCTTTCATAGAATTTTTTTTGCCTCCGGGTAATTCCTTCATTGGTAATACATTTGACTTCCCTTCTTAGAGGCATTGAAAGGTATATGCTAACACAGACTTTCACAGGGTCACAACCCACCGGAATGTCATCTTTAGGTTCAATTCTTGTGACTTCTCCCATAACCTTCCCCCATCTTGGTAACATAAGCAACGTTCATATGTTCAGGTAATAAATACTTAAGTTGAATCCAAAATTGCTGAAAACCCCAATGTTTTTCAGTGTACATCATTCTTGGTATATAATCATGGACCACTAGTAGGTGTTTATTGATGATCCAAGGCCTTTGTTCAATAACTGTATTCAAGAGATCCCATTTGCTAACCTTGAAGATCATCATATTTGGTTCAACTTTAATAATCTTCATATCTTTTGAAGTCATGAAAGGCCAAGTGAAGCTAATATATTTCTAAACTGATTGGAAATTCATTTTTCCCTCCATAATTACTTTCCCAATAACACTAGCCTCCCAATTAGTTTCTTCTTCCTCTAAGGTGTTACTTTCTTAATGAAAGATCACAACCTCATTAGAGTCGCCAAGATCTAAAAGTAGTCTGCATAAACTTATTGACTAAATCACCCACTTGAACAGAGCTTCCTTCTTCCATATTGTTAGTATTTATATGTTGAAGATGGGACCGAAGGGAGAAGGGGGATGGATTCATGTTAATATGAGTATTAGGGTTCCAAGAAAATGAGTGACATGAATACAAAGATATATTCTGGATATAACTTTGGAAATTAGAGTATCGAGGAAATCTAATTGTATAACAAGTAATATAGCTGGTTGCTGACCAATACATAATAAATAGGAAACTGACTTTCCGTTTACAACTGATATAGTGGAGTTTGAAATTTTTTGAATTGGCAAAAAACGGGATAAAGTTGAACTTTGACTTAACGATTCGAAACAGAGCTGAAACTCATTCCACAGAAAAACACATATCATTACTACCAACACATGAAATTTTTGTAAGCAAAAGCTTGAGAATATACTCAGCAAACGATAAGATCACAACAAATATATAGGCAATCGCGATTAGAGATAGGTGAAACTATAAACACATTATGGAGAAACAAGAATGTTAGAAACTCATGAAGAAAGATGAAATCTTAAGTTTTTATCAACAAGAAAATAGATAAAACCAAAATTTTCCAGCATAAGATTTCAGAAACTTATAAAAAATATTAAAAACATTCTAATGCAATAGACAGAATAAAGTTAATCATGGAGGAACCAAAGAAAAATAACAGAGTAAGGATTAATCAAAGACTTTGAAGAATTTTTTTGTCACTGAGTCGGCATATTTTTGGTCGCTCGATTCGCAGAGAAATTATCCACTATTGATATCTTTTTCTTGACCAACTAGAAGCATAATCTTTGATTTGGAATGTTATTTAGGAAACAAAAGGAGACCCCTGAAGTAATTGAAATTATACAAATTAGTAATAAAAGGTGACCTGAATAAGTCTAAGGAGTTCTTCCAAGCGGATGCAGAGGCGATGGCGGCAGGTATCACAAAATCATCTGAGACCGCATTACATGTTGCTATAAGATCAGGGCACACGGACTTCGTAGAGGAGCTGGTATGAAAAATGTCAGCGAGAGACCTGGAAATTAAAGAAATGAACAATGGTGATACGGCTCTTCACACTGCTGCAATAGCTGGAAATATCCAAGCCGCTCAAGTCATGGTGGAAAAGAACCCGAACTTTCCCCAAATACGTAATAGAAATGGATGGATCCCGCTGTCAAGTGCTGCTTATTGTTCATCATATAAACAAAAGGAGATGATGGAGTATCTTTTGAGTGTCACTAAACATAACAATCGTAGTCCATTCTACGGTCGTGCTGGTGGTGAACTTATTTGCACTATAACTAGAGCAGGCTGCCACGGTAAGGTTTTCAAACTGAATGTTTTTATTCTTACAAATGTCACTAGCTGGCACACCTTATGGTTTGTCGTATCGGTCTGATAAGTATAAGTTGTATATGCATGACATGAAACTAACTAATTGGTCTAGTAAGTGATGAACTCGGGAAAAGTTTATTGTTAAATTCAACGAGAAATGGTTGTTTTCCAGAATTCTTATGTAATTAGACTTTGAGGAAACATAAATTTTACGTACACATACACCAAAAAATGTATCTTGTAACAAAACCATATTTCTTGTCACAGGAATTGCCAAAAAACTGATCGAGGAGTATCCAAATTTGGCAACAGACAAAGATAAACATGGTATTTGTGCATTAGAAGTATTGGCCAAGATGTCATATGCATTTCAAAGTGGAAGCCAACTAACTACATGGAAACACTTCATCTATCCATGTAATCACTCTTCCTGCACGCATTTATTTATCAAGTCACCACAAAAAACTTGATGATCAATTCTATAATGTGACCTCCAAGAGAGGTCATCTTGCCAAGGGCTTGAAAAAGGCTATGCAATTTTTTTTTCTTCGTTTTTCATGTTGTTTTTTTTAATTTTTTTGCACACTAAGAATGTAGATATATGGTGGCACAGATACTGACGTGGACTTGCCTGTATCTCCTCCCATCTCTAGAGAAGGCACTGACCTCCCAACAATCAGAGGAAGAAAATCCACAATGAACAAGTTTCTCTCTTTTACCTACTTTACTGAAGGTATGGACAAACTCTTACAGTAGAACTTTATTAAATTAATCCGTGATAAATTTATAACTTCGTTAAAATAATATCATTTACCAGTCCCGACTTGGGCCATTGTGTTGAATTAATAACCCCGTTAAATTTTTAAGATAATATTTAAACTTCTACTGGGCCCAACTAATATATAAATTATTAATCAGTGCACTACATTATGATATCTTATCAAAATAGGAATCCAAACTCTTTTCTTTCTTGTTCACATTATAACATAGGACTTCATCTCAAATATGTTGTAGTCTCTTACGAAATTTCGGAGTGATTTTGTTATGTTCTTCTTCTTGTTTTAATTATAACATCAAAGTATCTATATTTACACACATATATGCAATATATTATCAATTATTATGCCATAAAGAATTTGAATTGAAATTAACATCTCCATTTACTTGTTATTATTGGAAAACGGTCCACAAACTTATCTTTAAAACTTAATTTTACCTTGTTCATATGTTAATAGCTCATTAATTTATCGATAAATTAATACTTTACTAAATTGATAGGATTTAGCAGTCTTAAAACTACTAATTTATCGAAGTTTTACATGACTTGCTAGCTCCGCTTGATGTTGTTTAGTTATCTACACACTTTGAAAACCGTATAAATGTTTGGTTTTTATTGCAGTGATCCAATCAACGAAAGGTGCGTTGTGGCAAGGTGTAAAACAACTAGGTATATACTATACATTAACAATGTTGCATTAGTTCACATGTATATTAGACTCCTTATTGTCTTCAAGCATATGCTGCTTACAATGCCACAAAAATTAAAATTTTTACAAGAATCCTCTTACCGTTAATAAACTGCTTAGCGTATTTCTCATGTATAACTTGAGTTTGATTTCTCCAGTTCCAGGAAGCAAAAAGGTCTACAAAAAAAAGTTGATGCATAAGCAAGCCTTAGATTTGGTTAAATGCATTTGTGAACAAATCTCTGAAGTTAGTTATTCAGAAATATCGGAAATTCTCACATCGACTAAAATTTTGAGCAAGGCTATAACAAGTGGAACAGTTGAAGTCGTAGCCGAGTGTATCCAAACATTCCCCGATCTAGTTTGGTTTAAAATGAACAAGCTAAATTTGTTTGAGATTGCAATTGAAGAGCGTCATGAAAGAATATTTAATCTTGTGTGTGAGATGGATGAGGTTAAAAAGACGTTTGTTTATTTAAGGGACGAAACATCAGGTAACACTATTCTACATTTGGCTGCCAAGTTAGCACCCCCTGCTCAACTGAATTCAGTATCTTGTGTTGCCCTTCAAATGCAACGAGAGCTGCAATGGTATAAGGTATGTAAATATTGACATATATCTTATATACGGGCTCTAAAAACAATACTGGAGAACCACTTTATTGAAACCACAACTTGTAATTATATTTGTACAGGAGGTAGAAAAGATCTCTTTACCAATAAACAAAGTAATAAGGAACAAGGATGGGAAAATTCCCCAAGCTTTATTCAGAGAGCAGCATAAAGAACTAGTGAGGAAAGGAGGGGATTGGATGAAAGGTACAGCTGAATCATGTATGCTAGTAGCCACTCTTATCGCTACTGTAGTTTCCGCTACTGCTTTCACCGTACCAGGTGGAAATTATGAAAGTGGAAGTAACAACAAAGGAATTCCAATCTTCTTACATGAGGCCTCATTCATGGTGTTCGCTGTAACAGACAGCTTAGCGCTTTTCTCTTCAATTACATCAGTTCGGATGTTCTTATCGATATTAACTTCACGTTTCAGAGAAGAATATTTCCTTGAGTCATTGCCTAGAAGACTGATGATAGGACTTGCAACACTTTTCTTCTCTATAATTACTATCATGGTTGCCTTCAGTGCGACACTAGCTATTGCAATTGGGCCAAAGTTTGGATGGTTTCCAATACCTTTAGCTGTAATGGCTTGCGTGCCTATCACCCTTTTTGCATTCTTACATTTTCATTTGTTCTCCGAGATAGCGTGGTCAACATATCGCCCTGTGCTCTTTCGTAGACATAAGATGCTTTACTAATTTTATTTTGTTCATGTAAAATTGGCGAGTGTTCTGACAAAATTTAAGACATATGATTAGTAGTCACTATGATTCTATCCTATGTTTGGTTGTTTTCATTTTTCTGTTATAGTCCGTCTCTCCTACAATTGTGGACCTTGTGGTTGTAATACCCGTGGGAACTCCGAATAATCATTTATAATAGTGTGATTGTGATATTTGTAATGGTTATATCTGGTGGGTATTTTTTTTACATACTAGGGTTAACTATTGCTTGGATCTGTGATTGTGTCTACCATATTGATTTTATGGGTAGTTTTCTGATCTGATGATTTTAGGCTTTTAGTGATGATCTTCTTCAGGAGAGGTATTACCCCAACTTTGATAGGTATTTTTCTGGACGGTGGAGGACCTCTGATAAGTGGAGTCTGTTATGAGATACTACGTATCTTATACATATCTTTTCTTTAAATGCATATATATTGTATGATGTCATAGTATTGTACGTATCTCTTGTACGTATCTTTTGTATATTTTGTTTCCCCCTTTCCTCGTTGTAATCTTGTATATGTACTATGACTTTGTCATCTAAATAAATACAATGCAATAGAGATTTTTCTCTCAGCCTGTTTAGTTTCCTCTGATGCTCATGTTCTATCATGGCATCAGAGCGAGGTAAGATCTGAAAGGACACCTTCTGCTGCAAACAAACAATCTGCTTAAGCCATCTAGGAATCATTTACTCTTTTTCCTCAACACCTTTTCTTTTACCTTCAGTTATAAACCTTAATCCAATTACTTTTATTTTATCCTATGGACAATCATGTCACGCGAAGATTTTCAACCTATTACTGCAAAACTAGATGGTACTAACTACACGCACTGGTCTTTTCTTATGAAAAGCTTTCTCAAAGGCAAAATCATGTGGAAATACATAGACGTGACAGAAACAAAACCCAAAGCATCTACTTATATCATCAAAGATAAGGAAACAAAAACATCAGCGAGTGATGTTGAAACCTGGGAGATAAATAATCACAAGATTCTGACTTGGATTGGAAACACAATGATTACTTCAATCAGTATGCAGCTTACCAGCTTTGAAGTTGCTAAAGATGCTTGGGACTTTCCTGCAAAAAGGTACACAAAAATTAATTTTGCTCAAAGATACAAACTTGAACAAGATATTCGTTCTATGAAGCAACCACTAGATCAATCGATTTCTGATTTTCATTCTGAGATGTATGTGATTTGGAATCAACTTTCACTTATGGAGCCAAAATGGAAAACTGACTTGGCAATATGGGAGAAATATAGAGAAGATACAAGACTGGTTCAACTCTTGATGGCTCTGCGAGAAGAGTTTGAATCAGTTAGAGGTGCCATTCTTCATCGTTCACCTCTTCCATCTGTAGAAACAGCTTTATCCGAGATGATTACTGAAGCAACACGCAAATGAATCAAGCCAGAGATCTCAGGAGTGTTTGCTATGCCTGCATCTCGTCCAAACTTCAACAATAAGAAGAATAATTTTTCGACACAGCGTGAGTCTTCACAGCTTACTTGTCATAATTGCAAGAAACCTGGTCACATAGAAAGGAACTGTACCTTTCCACCTTCTGCAATACCGCAAGATACTCCTACCACCCAGTGCAACTACTGCAAATAACTTGGACACTCTACTAGAAACTGTACTTCTCCAACCTCCTGGAATATGCGGAGATTAAATGCTAATGGTACAACCAGGTTTAATGGTTCAAGTAGATTCTCTGCTGCACCAGTTCCATATGCTGAATCATTGCCATATGAACCATCTCAATCAACAGTTCCAGTTGATATATCATCACCTAGTCTTGCTGACATACGGGAGATGATTAAACAAGCTCTTATAGTCAGTAACAATACTGCAGCTGCATCTTTCTTCTGTACTCCTTCAGGTATTTTCTCAATTGGATGGTATCCAGACTCTGGAGCATCCAATCATATGACTAATTATTCAAAAGTTTTTGACAATCTTTGTCCAGTTGTTGCTCCTAAGATTCACACTGCTGATGGAACTGTTGTAACTTCCAGTCACATTGGGGTAGTTAGAGATTCAAATAACATTTGTGTACCAGATGTTCTTCTTGTTCCTAAGATTACAATGAATCTCATCTCAATTGGTCAACTATGTGATCAAGGTTTTAACATTATTTTCTCTCCTATTGGTTGTGCTATTCAGGATCTCAAAACAGGGAAGCTAGTTGGGATAGGCCGTAGAGTGGGTCGATTATATCATCTTCAGACTCCATCAAAACTCAGAAATCATGCTGCAGCTTCAACTACTACATCCCACTCCACATCTACTTTCATGTCTTGGCATTCTAGACTAGGTCATGTTTCATTTTCTCGTCTTTCATATATGGTCAATAAAGGTCTACTAGGAGATACACAAGTAGACAAAGAACCTAGTTGCATCTCTTGTAAACTGGCGAAACAATCAACACTTTCTTTTAATGCAAGACTTCAAAAACTAATGAACCTTTTGCTCTTATTCACTCTGATATTTGGGGTAAATCTCCAGTAATGTCTAAAGGAGGTGCATTTTACTGTGTGATTTTCATTGATGATTATTCTCGATATACTTGGGTTTATCTGTTTAGTTCAAGAACAGAATTTCTTAACTTGTATGTAACCTTTTCAACTATGGTCAAAACTCAGTTTGGTAAAACTATCAAAATCTTTCGTGCTGACCAAGGAGGTGAATATATATCCACTCCCTTCAAAGATTTTCTCAAAACTCAAGGCACTTTATTACAACTATCTTGTACAGAAACTCCAGAGAAAAACGGAGTTGCAGAACGCAAACATCATCATATTATTGAAACAGCTAGGACTCAACTAGTTTCTGCATCAGTTCCATCCAATTTATGGGGAGAGTAAGTCCTTACAGCAGTTTATACCATCAACCGTGTTCCAACAACCATCATTGGAGGTATTTCTCCTTATGAATGTCTTTATGGTAAGAAACCTGATTACTTTGAGCTTAAAATCTTTGGTTCAATGTGTTTTGTTCTCCTTCCTGAGCGTGAACGCAATAAGCTTACTTAAAAGAATGTTCTCTGTGTGTTTCTTGGATATGGTATTGAACAAAAGGGATATCGCTGCTATGATCCTGTCAATAGAAAACTTCGAGTATCTAGACATGTAACTTTCTGGGAAAAGGTTCCATTTTAGTCTCTTCCAAACAGTAAATCCTCCTTTTTTGAGAACTTCGTATTCACTGATCCTTTTTCTAGTGAAGTTAGCACAAATATATCTCTAATGCCTGTGTATAGTATTGAAATGTCTCACACACATATGATACTCATCAGATTCCAGCTGTGTCCGACTACTCAATGCCTCCACCTAACAATGTTGCCTTGTAAAGAGAGCCTGATTCTCAAGATGATACATTGCCACCTCGCAATCGAAGGCCTCCAGCTAAGTACTCTGACTATCATTGCTCATTTATGTCTATTTATGAACCATGAAACTACAGAGAAGATGCAGCTATACCAGATTGGCAGGATTTGATGACAGATAAGTTGACCGCACATAAAGAAGCTGGTACATGGGAAATGGTAGATCTTCCCCTTGGAAAATATGTTGTTGTAAGAAAATGGGTATACAAAGTCAAAACCAAGTCATACAGAAGTCTTAAACGATGCAAATCTCGTGTTGTTGCTCAGGGCTATACACAAGAATATGGCATAGACTATGAGGAAACATTTGCTCATGTTGCACGCATGGTAACTGTTTGTACACTCATTGCAGTTGCAGCTGTTCGACAGTGGGATCTTCATCAAATGGACGTGAAAAATGCATTTCTTAATGGGGAATTGATAGAAGAAGTCTACATGCGTCCTCCTCCTGGATTAGATCATGCTCCAAATAAAGTGTATAAACTTCGTCGAGCTCTCTATGGACTGAAACAAGCACCCCGTGCTTGGTTTAAAAGATTCAGTAGTGCAATTCTTGAATATGGATTTAAACAGAGTTACTATGATTCAACAATATTTACACGATCATCAAACAAAGGTATTGTTATCCTACTATTGTACGTAGATGATATGGTTATCACTGGCAGTGACATTGAAGGCATAAGAAATCTTAAAAATCATCTAAGTACATGCTTCCAAATTAAGGATCTAGGGACACTCATTTATTTTCTTGGTATTGAGGTGAGAAAATCAACTGATGGTTATTTCGTTTCTCAAGCTAAATATGAATCTGAAATCATAGCATGCTCTGGAATTATTGATGCTAAAATTACAGACACTCCACTTGAAGTGAATGTCAGACGTGGTCCTTCATATGGAATGCCTTTATCCAATCCAACATTATACCGACAATTGGTAGGGAGTCCAAACTACTTAACCATTACTCGACCTGATATAAGTCATGCAGTTCATATTGTAAGCCAATTCATGGAAGCTCCTCGTTCTACTCATTATGATGTTGTTCTCAGAATACCTTGTTATCTCATGGGAAACTTATATCAGGGTTGCAGTTCTCATCCACATCTAAACTTGTTCTTAGAGCATACTCAGATTCAGATTGGGCAGGAAATGTTACAGATAGGAGATCCATTACAGGGTATTGTTTGTTCTTGGGAGACTCTCTTATATCTTGGAGAATTAAGAAGTAGATTGTTGTATCTCGTTCAAGTGCTGAAGCAGAATATCGAGCTCTAGCTCATACTACTTCTGAGATCATATGGCTTCGATGGTTACTCGACGACATGAGAGTTGTCATTTCTACGCCTTTACCTCTATTTTGTGACAACAAAGCTGCAATTCAAATTACTCATAATGACGTTTTTCATGAAAGAACTAAGCATATATAGATTGACTGTCATTTTACAAGGCATCAATTTAAGCGTGGAACAATTATTCTTCCTCACGTAAGCTCAGAATTTCAATTGGCGGATTTATTCACCAAGACACATCCTGCTCCTCGACTAAAGTTTTTTCTTTCCAGACTCAAGATGAGTTCAGCATCATATTGAGTCTGAGGGGGGTGTTATGAGATATTGTGTATCTTATACATATCTTCTCTTTAACTACATATATATTGTATGATGTCAAAGTATTGTACGTATCTTTTGTATATTTTGTTTCCCCTTTTTATCGTTGTAATCATGTATATGTACTATGACTTTGTCATCTAAAGAAATACAATGCAATAGAGATCTTTCTCTCATCCTGTTTATTTTCCTTTGATGCTCATGTTCTATCAGAGTCTACACGGCGTGCGAAAAATGGATCAACTTTAGCTCTTTAGCATCTCTCCTTGTGGAGGAGGGTATTTCAGTTCAATAAGAAAAAATGTTCTACCGAGTTTGATCATGCATCACGACCAACTCTCTCGTATAGAGTTGCTGGTGTTACTGTCACAGTTCAACGGCCCGGTCACTGTTCTTTGAATCTAGTTTAGGGATTGTAGAAACTACCATATAATCCTAGAATAATATAATAAAGTGAATTTGGTCTTGTTGACCTAGTCAACTGTCTGTTTGGACCTTTTTTAAAATATATATTACTGTTTGGCCCAAGAAATTATTATTTGGTCATGGGATGGACAATACCACGCGGGATGACGCCACCAATGATATAATTATCCTTTTGGGAACACACACACACACACACATATATATATATATATATATATATATATATATATATATATATATATATATATATATATATATATATATATATATATATATATATGTATATGTATATATATACTCAATTATTAAGAGAGAAATGAATCATTTTCAAATTTGTTTTCTCTCTCCTCATTTTTTTAGATCTACTTTCTCTCTGTTTTATCTTCTTTTGTTGATAAAGTCGATGAGGAAGATGGCGATGATGATGACGACGACGATGATGAAAATAATTCTTCTTCTTCTTCTTCTTTCGTTTTTTCTAGGTTTTTTGATGAAGAAGATAAAGTAGATCTGTGACGGAGATGATAAAGACGATGAACATTTACGTTTCTCTAATATGTTGTTCTTAGATTTCAAATGAGCTTTAAATTTTTATGGATTTTTGTTGTGTGTTCATGTTAAAGAATGAACTCTATTTTAGATCTTGAATTATTAGGTATTCACTCGAAATAATGAATTCTATTCTAGGTTTGAATTAGTTTGTTTTTGATAGGTGTTCATTTTGACAAATGAACTCTGATTTTTGTTCATAATAATGAACTTTGATTGGGTGTTCATTTGAAAGAATGAACTATGTTTTCGGATTTGATTTAGTTTTGGTTTGGTTAGGTGTCCATTCGAAAGAGTGAACTCTGTTTTTTGTTCATAATAATGAAATTTTTGTTGTGTGTTCATTTTTAAGAATGAACTCGAATCTATGTAAAGCATTACCAAACACCTGATAGTTCATCAAACATAATGAACTCCTACAAGAAAATAATTAGGAAGTTTAGAGTTCATCATAGAAAATGAACTCAAATAATTATGGAAGTAGAAAAGTTGCGGAAATTAATGCTAAAATAGTACGAAAGGATATTTTTTGTCCATTTTATATTTTCAAATAATTATGGACCAAATAGGAAACGCCTTTGCCTGCTGGACCAAACAGTCTCGGGACCACCTAAAAAGGATTAGACGATAATTTTTCTTTTCAGGATTCTGGTTACGAGATTATGTTTCTAAATCTCTTAGAGTTACTTTTGTTTGTTTGTTTTCTATACTCTAACTTCAGGGTTCTCTCTGTTTTTTTATTAAAAAAATAAGTAAATAAAATATAATATTGTGGTAGAGTTGTTTGGTTAATAATAGTTCAAAATTTATCACCAATTAAGTTTTGATGAACGATATCCAACAGTGCAAGGTTATTACTTTTTGTTGTAGAATTCGTAAAAGGATCATTTTCAATGAACTATTTACTTGATCAAGTGATATAGTGAGACGTATTAGTTTTTAAACCCAACTAGTTTTGAGGTCTATACCTTTTATTTGGGGCTTATTATTTTCTTCCACCAACCTAGAGAAGGGGATATGGGATGTCTAAATTGTATTAAAATACTAAACTAGATGACTGTTGTGGGCCTGCACTAAAAAGAGATGATAATAGGAAGAGAGTATACCTGTTGTTGCCGGTGATCGGATATATTCGTTGGATATACCATATTGTCATTAACTGAATTCAATTCACCATAATCACAGGTCTTAGTAAATAACACCATGGCCTTGTTTGGTAAATTTATGATTATTTATTTATGATTATAGCTAATCATAAATTGATAAATGATTTTGATATTATCATTTTAAAAATAAATTTTTCCAAACACTTGTTTCAGATAATTGATTATCTTAGAATGATGATCTCAAAAAGGAGAGGAAAAAACAATGACCTAAGATATTTTTTTAGTCGTATGTTGTTTTTTTGTCTCTCTCTTGATAGTTTAGAGAAAATAAGAATAAAAAATTCAATTTGAGTTCTTTAGAAAAAATAATTGATTATAATAAATTTTCAAAACAACTTTTTCCTCTTTATGGAAATAATGGATTTTTTCAATTATGATTAAAATAAACAATTATTATAATTGTTACCAAACGCATATAAAATCCATTATAATCTGCATAATGGATTATAAGCTGATAATTCATTAAAACAATGGTTACCAAACAATCCCATACCTTTCAATTTCAATTTCATTTTTAGTTAGTCTTTTTAGAGAAAATCTAGTTGTTTCCTTTTTGTGCCAGTGTTTGATGAAACCTAGCATTTTGAATCACTTGATTCACCTCTCTAAGACAAAGAAACATATGGGTTTTTAAGCTCCTGGATGAAGGCAAAAGAATTGGAAATAAGAGAAAGTGAATAGTATGGGCAATTTTTGGGTATGGGCCCATCTCGACCCATAACTTCATCTTCTTCACCCCAGATTCTGCAAAACTCTGTATTTTTTTTTTGATTGATTCTCGGTTTTTTAATATAGCGATTAAATAACTTGTAATCAGTGAGCAAAAAAGATATCGTCAGTAAATTGGGTATAATTAAGTTCATTACTTGTAAGAAATTGGGTAAAAATTCATTGTGATTAGGTAGATTTGATGAAATTATAAAAGAAAATTGATAATCATCATCATCTAGGATTTCTGATATATTTCAATCAAATTTTCAGTTGTTACATATTGTTTTGAGTAAGTTTAACGAAATTGATAAAAATCATAACATGGAAGTTTGAATTAGAATGAAAAATGGAGAAAATGGATTCCAAATTGATCAAATTTTGATGAAATAATAATAAAAAAAAAATTGGATGCCAAAAAAAGGACCATAAAAGTGTGACCGACATAGAAGTGACCATATAAGAGGCCCCCTAAAGGTCGGCCAATTCCCCTTTACACAAATCTTAATAACTCTAATTATTTAAAATATATACAAAAATTTTAATCATTTCTATTAACCTAATTTAATCAAATCCTTAAAATAAAATCAATTTCCGTCAAAATCAAAAACTAACACCTAATCTCAAACAATAATTCAATTTTCCTTTTTTTTTTTTTTTGGTTTTTCAAACCATGAAAAAGCGGGTATCTAACAACCTCACCTAATATTTCGCTTAGCAATCTGTATGGACTAACTCCAATATACTTATAAGAGAATCAACTAGACAGTCAGATTCAATCTTAAGAAAAAGTATATCAAAGAGTTATATCTCAATTTCTCAATTCAATCCGCAATCAAACAAATAGTAATTTGCGAGCCTGATTGAATACAAGAGAAATAACTTGAACGGTACCAAAGACCAATATTCAAGGATCAATCAATTTCAATCAACAACCAAAGGTTGGATTTACCAATTATATAACGCACAACCTGTGATATTTCAATTATATAACAAAATATAATGCAAAAAAAAAATAACACAGAAACCATAAGTTTTGTTAACGAGGAAACCGCAAATGCAGAAAAACCCCGGGACCTAGTCCAGATTTAAACACCACACTGTATTAAGACGCTACAGACACTAGCCTACTCCAAGTTAACTTCAGACTTGAATGTAGTTGATCCCTAATCAATATCACACTAATCAAGGTTCAGCTTCGTTCCTTACGCCTCAAGAACCATGCCTGATTCAGTGCACTTGATTCCCTTAGCTGATCTCACTCAAAACTAAGAGTTGCTACGACCCAAAGTCAAAGACTTGATAAAAAAATCCGTATCACACAGAAAAGTCTATTGAATAGATAAATCTGTCTCCCACAGAAACACCTACGAGTTTTGTTCCGCCTTTTGATAAATCAAGGTGAACAGGAACCAATTGATAAACCAGACTTATATTCCCGAAGAACAGCCTAGTATTATCAATCACCTCACAATAATATTAATCGATTAACGAAACAAGATATTGTAGAATCAAAAACTATGAGACGAAGGTGTTTGTGACTACTTTTCAATTTTTCCTGTCGGAGGTAAAATCTCGAGCAAATCTTAAAGAAGAAAGTACTCAATCACGATAGAAAACAACAAGATCAGAACACGCAACTACGGAGAAAATAGTTTGGTCTGGCTTCACAATCCCACTGAAGTCCTCAAGTCATTAACCTACAGGGTTTCATGAAAAACCTAAAGTTAAAGGAGAACTGACTCTAGTCGCAACTACTATCACACAGGAGGTGTGGGCATTAGGTTTCCCAGTTGCTAGAGTTCTCCTTTATATAGATTTCAAATCAGGGTTTGCAATCTAAGTTTCCTTGGTAACAAAGCATTCAATATTCACCATTAGATGAAAACCTGATTAAATTCAATATGATATCTTTCAACCATTAGATCGGACTTAGCTTGTTATAAACAAATGAAATGTATCTTCATTTAGGTTTGAGTAACCGTACCTAAACGTGTACACTAGTCGGTTCAACAATATTTAACTAATGGTTATCCATATGAGCACTTTCATATCAACCTTATTCATCTTTAACATAACTAGTTCAAATGACTCAAATGAAACTAATTAGAGAGTTGTTAAATTGCTTAGATCTCATAGAAGTATACAAGACACAATTGAAGCAAAATCAATTTTGATTCACTCGAAATAATTCATGAACATCATAGCCATGGTTTGCAAAAGATTGCATTCCTTATTATATAAATATTTTAGTTCATGAACAAACCGATTTTAGAAAGTAACCTACTTAAGTATGCAAACGGGTACGCATACCTAAGTAGCCGGACCGAGTTTGGTTACGTCAGTACGCGTATGGGTACACATACCAATTCACACTTCCAAACTCCATCAGAAATTCACGGAACCAAATTTCCAACAGTACGCGTATGGGTACGCTGTTGTATCCCCTAAGTACGGGCTACCCCTTCTGGATGCCAATAATATAGTTAGTCTGCCAGTATTAAAGTGAGCCCGTGCTCCTGTGACACAGTTGGGACTGTTAATTAGATTAGAGTGTGACAGTTAGATAGTCGACACGCGTCGGTCATCTATTGAGTATTCTTTAGGGTAATCATTGAGATATAAATCTGTAAGAGAAGTCTTCTTCTCTATCTATCTGAATTAATAAAATGAAACCATTGTTGGTTGCGCTTTCTTAAGCCAGATTTGGCCTGAATCATCTGATTTAGGAGATGCTTATCACCAATTATATCCCTTTGTTTGTCTACTTGTTGTAGGGATACAACAATTAGCATCAGAGCCGTTCAATTTTTTTCTTCTTCCAATGAGTCTCAAAAACATTCAAGAGGGTGTTGCCCAAACCACAGCTGAAATCACTATACTCAGATCAGAAATCGTTGCGTTCTCAACATCTTTCTCATCTAAGTTGGATTCACTTGTGTTGGATCTTCGTAATCAGTTGAGTGAACAATTTCTCGAGCTTAGTAAAATCATAGCTGATGTAGGAAATAACCAGGAAAGTTCAAGAGCAACTCTGGGATCGAGTGTGAATCAATGGGTTTGCACTGAATTTGTTTCGACTGTTGGTGCTCAAGAAATTTCTACAAAATCAGGAGTAACCAAGTCAAGCTCTCTTGCCATTGATGAAGTAGTTGATTCTGATGTCGATGCAACTCTCGATTTGATTCCTTCATTTTTGGTTGTTAAAGAAGAAGATTTGAAAATTTGGGCGGAAGATGATTTTAACAAAGGGAATTGCATCAATTTTTTCTCAAAAAACCAGGGCAATGTCGAATGTTTGAACGAATTGTTCTTTCTTCACTGCAAAATCCTTGGTATGGCTTGTTTTCACTTTGAACTTCATGATTCTCGTTCGTTATTTGATCGTGGTAAATATGCTGATAAGTTGGCTCTTCGATTGCTTTCTATCTTTGGGTATATATCAAATTTTTCAAATATGAAGTTAATTAATCTTTTATGTGCTAATGATGCTGAAGTTTATGATGAGATGCAGCTGTTTGTTAAAATTCCAGATAGAAATAGCATTTTTACACTTGTTTTTAGATGGATATTTACACATGGGGATGCACAGGAATTGTTTGTTCATATGCCTGGGAGTGTATCTTGTACATGGAGCAGTAGTAAGTCACTTAAAAAGGTATTTGATCGCAGAAAAGAATTTCAGCTTATTCAGGGGTTATTATCTTTTTTTGGTGCTTCTGGAGACTATTTTGTTCCAACTACTTCTTGTGTGAGTGTTCTTGTCGGGCCTGTATTTCTGGAATTACTCGTGGTTATAATTGATAGAAAAAATGATGTGTTGCGAAAACCTTTGGAGGAGTTTAAAAATCTCCTATTGCTCATTGTGCTTCATGTTCAACGACTGTGGATACTGATTATCTTCTCGAGATGGGAATGCATGATTTTTTCTGGGAGTTCTTGGAGTGCGAGAGATGTCAACTGGATTGTTATGGGTTGTGTTTCGTTTCTGTGTTGGGATACAAATTGTTAATATCAACAACTTGCAGAGACTCGCATAAGAAACCAAAGTTTGGTGTTTCTTGAAATGGAAATTCAAGCTATTTTCAACTGATTTTTGGAGTGAGAGAAGTATTTATGTGGTTGTACATTATTTATCAGTTGCGAGCATTGGCAAAAACTGGACTTATAAGAGCACTTTGTCCTGTAAAGCTAAGATCCATCATGAGCTTGAAGCCATTCTCATGAGTTTAACAAGTTGGCACTTCTCTATTGCAACTGGACCTGATCGCCATGTGTTCTGCAAGGATGCTAAGGCACTTGCTCTATATGTTAACATTCAATTTGGGCTTACAACCAAGTGTGTTAATACTGGTCAGTTTCTGCCATAGAAACTGTTTGCTGATTTGGTTGGGCGTATAGTGTGGAGATGAAATTATGGTAATGCTGATATTCTCTTGCAACTTCCATTTGGTTTACATAATACTTCAAACGGGTACTACGACACTATTCAGGATTTTAGTAGACAACCAGGTACTAATGCAATTCAGTATCATACTCGCACTGTTTCTTTTACTTTTATACATTTCCTATCATGTTATCGTCTATTGTTAGGGGTTTGTAGCGAGTCAGACTACTTGGAAATAATTAAGAATGTTAGAAAATCTAATGATGTTGTGTTGCTGACTGATTCGACAAAGTTTACATATCTCCTGGTCCTTAATATCTCAGTTTCCATAATTTTTAGAACTCAATGGTCTTTTTGGCGAATTAGTCCCTTCCCGCGTCCTAAATTTCTTACATCAGAAGCATTATGCAAGTTTCCGCTACATGTGAGATTTCAATTGACAGTTGAGCACTCAGGTTGGAGTTATATGCACACATCTTTTTGTGTTTGGAATTTTCCTTCAGGATGTAGCCGAGTACAGGATCCTAAGTACTCAACCTGGAAGCATCAGATATCGACAAAAGCTCTGTTCTTTCTCATTGTGATTCTACATGGGTCGACTGTAGAAAATATAATTGGAATTCAGTCCTTTCTCATGGTAATTCAGAATCTACACGAGTTGGTGAGAGCAGATATTATGATGCACAGAGAGTTGTGCAATCATACCAGTCTGGAGTCTAAAGAAGATTTTTGCACATCAGTCGACATGTTTGCATCATTCATTGAACAATCGGCTTCTCAGCTTGATGGTAGTCGTGATGACAAAGCACATGTTCACCCTGGAAAATTGTGCACCAGAATGGAAGGTCAAATTTTTCCCAGGGCAATTCAACTTTTATTTTTGTGGATATGGATAGATTATTTGAAGTGGAAATTCAAATTATCTTCCACTAGTTTGTGGAGAGTTGGGCTCAGGGGTATGGCCGCAACTTCTGAGAGAAGGATTGTTGCTAGTGAAGTTTTATCTATCCGATGGTTTCATGTTCATTTTACAAAAAAACACACCCGGGTTCAGATTCATGTCTCAACTGGTTATGGAGAAGGATTTCCTATGCTCACTAAGTCAGCACTGTAGATTACAGAGCAATTTTTGAAGTTAGTGAAAGGTCACAATGCTTACTATGTTCGACGGATGCTGCGGCACTGCCCAGATGCACCTACACCTGCCCATCTATAAGACAATCTTCCTTATATTTTCCATCCTTGAGGACAAGGATGTTTTTCAGGGGAAGACAATGGTGTATCCCCTAAGTACGGGCTACCCCTTCTGGCTGCCAATAGTATAGTTATTCTGCCAGTAGTAGAGTGAGCGCGTGCTCCTGTGACACAATTGGGATTGTTAATTAGATTAGAGTGTGACCGTTAGATAGTCAACACACGTCGGTTATCTACTGAGTATTCTTTAGTGTAATCATTTAGATATAAATCTGCAAGAGAATTCTTCTTCTCTATCTATATGAATTAATGAAATGAAACCATTGTTGGCTGCACTTTCTTAAGCCAGATTTGGCATGAATCATCTGATTTAGGAGGTGTTTATCACCAATTCTATCCTTCTGTTTGTCTACTTGTTGTAGGGATATAACATGCGCATACTTAGGTTCCATATTTCCAACAACCAACCAGTACGCATATGGGTACACATACTTAGGTTCCCGGTTTTGGATTTTACACAAATGTGAATACACACTATGTTTGTATCTAAACATGGTTACTTGTTCTAAACTCTCATTTCAATCATTGAAACTTTCTTAGAGGATGACAATAGTGGTTATCCACAAACTATTAGCATCAGAGCGATTTTCAAGTTATTGAAATAATCAATATGACTTTCTTCAAGAGTAAAGATGAACTTGGTTAAAGCGAAAGCTTACAACCACATATTTCTAGAAATAGATAAGTGAGTTAAACTCAGCACGAAATAGCAAATATGTATAATTGAAGTATATATGTCAATACGACTTCTGTCTCAAATAGGAGATACAATATATAGACTTTTGAGTGATAGATAAGTTCAAGTCTCCACATACCTTTTGTTGATGAAGTTTCACAAGTTCTCTTGAGTAGTTCTTCATCTTCATTCAATAAACGTCGTGGAGTCTAAATCTCAACTACACTTACTATCTTAATCCGAGACTTAGTTATAAGTAGACTAGAAGTTTTGGCAACTAAACTAGACAAACAAGCTTGAGATAGAAACGTTTGAGAGTTCGACCGAGCAGTGCTCTAAAAATATCCCCCTTTGTCAATTTTAGTGACAAAACGATCAATACATATGGAATACAAAATAAATAAACTTTGTAGCTTCTCATCCAAATGCTTCATCTCCTTGGTTCTTCAACATTACTCGAAATCTTCGTCACTTCCAAGTACTCCAATGATTCAAAATGTGTTCAACTCAGCATCACGTTGTTGAAGATCCGTAGCTATAACAATGAGAAAACAGTAGCTCTCAGTCATTGTTATACAGTGTCATAGTATTATTACAAAACATCAAAGTTCAATTGTATCACAATTTTGACAACAATAATATGGTGATATGTATCACTACCCCTTAGTCAATACTTCATGTCACATGAAAACCACACCCCCTTACATAATGATCTGTAAACCATATGTATTTTTAGTGTGAACTACACATTAATTCTCCCCCTTTTTGTCAATAAAATTGGCAAAGGTATGAAAATTAGTGGGATCCTAATGAAATTTCCATAGAGATACTTCATGACCAAAAGAGAAGCAGATATCAACTTGTTTAGATGCAATCATATAGCCGAAACTAAATGCATTCATCAAGGAGTTTATAAAGATACAAGATAACTCCTATAATATTCCGCAACCGCACTCCCCACAAAGATTTGACAATTAAGCACAAGTTCAATTAAGTACTCTCCCCCATAAAATGTCATTCCAAAAGAAACAACAAGAGCGACCTTGCTTTTACAAGAAAGGAAGGATTTTTTTGGACATTAACAAATCTCATGAAACATGAATTTTATATTCCAAAATACTCAATTAAATTAACCACAAGAGAATCCATGATTAATTTAATTGGAAATGCTCACATAAGAAAACATACGGAGCCGCAAAGTATTTAATCATGGGTTCTCTTAAATTTTGACACAAACGGCTCCGTAAATTTTCTTATGCGAGCATTTCCAATTAATTTAATATACTGCAAACGAATGTTTGATTTGGCCTGTTTCGCGTATGGAGTTCATGAACGAATGAACAATTCCTGATCTATTAGATTTCCCTGCATTTTAGTCTGTCTTTTGTGAACTTTGAAATTGATCTTTGTCTATTTTTTATCTTTAATAAAAGTTTTTTTCTTCCTATGTAAAATGCTTCGCCATTTGTAAAATGCCGGTCCCAAGCCCGGGTAAAGGAGGAGGAAAGAGGGGAACTTGTTCTTTTCTTGTCATTTGCTTTTTCACATTTTCTCCATTTTCTGTTTGTAGAGAAGTTTATTAATAAAACTCTCACCTGGAATCTTGCTGGATCAACACATAATTGCAGGTCTTTATATATACTTTGACATGCTTGTTCGTTTTCAATTTCATTTTATGTTTCGGTTTACTAATACCGTCGTTGTGTTGTTTGGTTCTCGCAGGAAAAATTAGAAGCTTGGATTATTAAGTACGGTCTTTATATACTCTGACCCGCTCTTTTTTTTTGAAGTTCATTTTATGTCTTGTTTTACTAACACCGTTGTTGATTGATTCTCCCAGGAAAAATTAGACGCTAGGCTTATCGAGTACACTCATATGGAGTCTTTTCGATATCAAAATGCATCTTCAGGTTGCTTCTTGCTGCTCTTTATTAATGAACTTGATTCAGCAAGCTGCTTATATTCCGAAAACGATGAATTGAATTTAGATTATTGGAATATGATGATTTTAACTTTATTATTTGTAGATTCTGGTGTTGATCCAGCTGTGGATAGTTTACAAGTTATTCTTGGAAGTGGAGTTTGGACTGGTAAGGATAATGAATGAAGTAGTTAGAGTAAGTCTACCATGTAGGAAAATGATATTATTTTTAGCAATGGATATGAATTAATGACTGAAACCCAGATAGAAAATAGTTCTCCTTAAGCTCAACCGTTAAATTGATTCCTTCCAGGGCAAGTAATAAAGCAATTCCTATTATGTATCTATCTGCTTAGTAGGAGCTCAAGAGTCCTCATTACTTATTAGTATTACAATATGAATGACAGTTAGCATGGTACTTCCTTAGGCTTAGAGGTTACTTTATAGGAAAAGTCTCGCGTGAAGGTGAATAGGGGTTTTGAAGGATCATGGAAGTACCACAGAATTCTGGCTTTTGGCCTTTGTCATTTCCTTTCCAATCCCAATGGTTGTGCATATTACAAAAGTCTTGTTAGACAGGTGTAAAACATTTCCGAGTATTTTACAGTTCATTGTAGAATTACTTTACCTCTCAGCTGTATAGTGTGAAGGTGAAACTTTGATAGACTATTGTACATTGCATCATATTGGAGAACTGCTTCAGGAAAATGTATGATTTGTATAGTTCATGAGTCGAGAGTTCTGAAGCTTACAATAGTTATAAGTTCTGAGGCTTGCAATGTGTGAGGTATAACATGTTTTATCCCATCGCTATAGGAGGAGTAATACATGTTTCGAATGCTGTGATTTCTTGCATTTTTTCATTTTCTTTACTAGTCTGATGAATATGGTATTTTACTTGTCGTTACTCTGATTATGGCACTTGGTCGCTTTTTCTATGGAAAGAGCAGTAAAGTAAAAGTTAATTCTTTAAAGGATATGCAGAGTACTGACAAGTTCTGTGAGTTCGCTTCTCTTCTCCATGTGTCCATGTTAGCGAGCCTAAACTTTCCTTGTTTAATAATCTTGCAGGGTCTCAAGAGGAGTCTCCGGGAGATTCATTTCTGCTACCAGCAGCATCCCTTTAGGGAAATATCTCATGTACTTTGGGCTGATCTTGGCTGCTGGAGTTTTCTTTGTTTTTATCGCCTTCACGATGTTCCTTCCAGTAATGGTATTGATGCCTCAAAAATTTGCTATCTGCTTTCCTCGGCTGTATTTTCATCATAGAATCATCTTTCGCACTTAAAGGTCCAAAGAATCAGCTTGCGCACATGTCATCGAAAGAGGTATCCTATCTAACTAAGAAGTTAGATCCCACTAATGTTTTAACTTTATTTCACGCTACTGAAACTTGTAATTTTGTTTTGTTTCGAATTATGAGGATTTTGGAATGCTGTTTTAACAAAGATGTGGATCACGGAAAGTCCAATACTGCGGAATATTCAAAGATTCATTTTATTTTTCATCATTATTTGCATAGAGACCATATGATAGATTTAATCTTCGTAAATAAAAGTTCATCCTATCTTCTATCAATATTTGCATAATGACATATAGACTTAACTTTTGTTTGTCAAAAGTTCATTCAATCTTCTATCAATATTTGCATAAAGACATATGAAAGATTTAACTTTTGACCATGTACGGGACAATCATAGTTCACGGACGCAAACACATATCTCCCATAACAAGTTGCAATATATCAAACCATAAAGATTAATACTGCAAAATCATCTTCCGAATAAACTTTAGAATTTAAATAAATAAATCTAAAAACATTGCAAGATGAAAATCGTTGGAAATAGCTATTAGCTATGTGTACTCACAATAATTGCAATTCGAAACCCTAGTTATCCTTCTTAAAACACAAGAATAAATTCTCATAAGAAGTTTCCTAGACATTAAGACCTTTGAAAAATCCTTTATCATCCCCGAACTCCTTGTCGTCAACATCCATTGGAACATAAGGTTCATGAAGATAAGAGTTAATATCAGCAAACCTTCTTGACTGATTCTGAACCAGGTCCTTCTGAATTTCAAGAGTCCTAAACACAAAAGCCTTTATTTGCTGCACTTCCTTTCTTAATTCCTTCAATTCTTCAAGAACACCAGAAAATTTCTGAAGATTTGAAGGGACAACCCTTGGTTTTCTCACATTCCTCCTTTTCTTTTTCAGATTTGAATGAAGAGGAGAATTGTCTTTTTCCTTCATGATTGATGGTTTAACAATCATACTAACATATTTTCCATCAGAAGTCATGATGCTTGGAGTCTTCATAACAATATGGATTCATGAAGAGGATTCACAGAACAAGCTCAACAAGCAAACTTGTGATAAAAGAGTTTCTTAGATAAGGAAAAGGGAATGTAGGGTTACGAAACCTTTATACACTAAAGGGATTCACGTACGCACAAATCATACCCTAAAGAAGGAAGAATTGTCTATAATAACCCTCTTTTATTGAAATAACGGTGTAAAATCCTTTCAAAATCAATCAAATAAGAAAAGATGGAAGAACTCCAAAATAGTGAAAACAAATCAAAAAAAACCTTTTTTTTTCCTTAAAGCATGTGAAGTGCCAACTCTTGTCTCTTTTGATCCAGGCACGTGAGACAAGACACTTAACCAACACAATTACGTTGTGCTGGGGTGAACAATGATCTGTACACCATACCTTTCTTGAATGAAATTCCTAGTTCTCTGTTTCCCAGACTGTTCAGACCGATTTTTTTTTTCTAATAGTCTAGACACACCTTTGGAAATTAACTTCTTTCAAGAGGGGATAAGATTACATACCTCAGTCGATTTCTGAACAAGTTTGAGCTTGTTAGCTGATCGATTTGCTCTTCGTTGAAGTTTGTTGACATATCTTATGTTATGTTTGTAATTGAAACATTTTGATAACTCATGACCTTTGAGAGTACAATAAGAACATGACAAAATGGAGGAAGGTTCATACATCACAGCTGTGCTGGCTGCTAGACACATGATGAAACCTGCAAAAATATAAAGAGAATTTGCAACGAGCAGAGAGAAATCCATTTTATCCTCCAAGATGGTTGAAGTTTCTTTTGGAAGAATATCGAGATTGATGAACGTATTGCTACAGTTATCAAAATCATCATTTTCACAGAAGAGTGTAACATTTGATTTTTCGTCTTCATTAGAATCATAATTTTCAGACATTTCAGCAAGAGTTGCAGCAAGACCTTTATTTCCAGTGCACTTTCTAGGATTTGGAAACTCATTTGAAAAATGACCAAAACCTTTATACTTGAAGCACCGTGGCATATCCTCGTCATCAGTATCGTCAGTATCCCTGTTTCTGGGAGGAACACGATTATGAGGTTTAACTGATGACTTAGGTTTATCTCTAGTGAACCGTTTACTTCTTTTCAAAAGAAGATCTCTAAATTGTCTCGTGATCAATGAGACTGACTTGTCAAGGTCTTCATCTGAAGAATCAGTCTCAGAAAGATCATCTTCAGAGATGCCAACACTTTTACTTTCATCAAGTAAATTTAGTGTTCTTTTGTGATTTGAAAGCAATATCCTTTCCAGATTTGGATATATGCTCATGATCAAAGATCTTTAACTTCCCAACGAGAGTATTTCTGGAAAACAAATCAAGGTTATTTCCTTCAACGATGGAGTGTTTCTTAGAATCGTATCTGGATGGTAGTGATCTAAGATTTTTCATAACAATATCCTTTTCAGGAAAAGTCTTACCCAATGCAAAGGATGCATTAACAATTTCAGACACTTTGTGATTAAACTCATCAAATGAATCTTCATCTTCCATACAAAGGTTTTTCCAATCAGAATTTAGGTTTTGAAGCCTAGCTTCTTTTTCACAGGTATTCCCTTCAAATACGGTTTTTAAGATATCCCAAGCATCTTTATACTGAGTGCACGTAGTCACATGGTGCTGAAGATCTGGGGTAATGACATGATTGATTGCATTCTCAGAATTTTGCTTTGCAGCAAGAATCTCGCCAGCATCATAATCACCACTATCTTTTGGAACAGTTACAGTGATTGTTGTAACAACCGTAGGAATATAGCCATTAACAACGTAAACCCATGATTGAAAATCACACGCTTGAAGAAAATCATCACAATTTTCCACCATAAGTAATTTGAGCCATCGAAGACTGGTGGTACGTTTATTGAGATAGCACTTCTGTCCATAGAGTCAGATCGCTACAAACACGGACTTATAAGGTCTTAAACGTGTTTTCCTGCTCTGCTACCAATTGAAAAAGAGGGGGTCTAACAAGCTCACCCAATATTTCACTTAGAAATATGTATGGACTAACTCCAATATACTTTTAAGAGAATCAACTAGACAGTCAGACTCAATCTTAAGAAAAATTATATCAAAGAGTTATATCTCAATTTCTCAAATCAATACGCAATCAAACAAATAGTAATTTTCAATCCTGATTGAGTACAAGAGAAATAACTTGAACGGTACCAAAGACCAATATTCAAGGATCAATCAATTTCAATCAACAACCAAAGGTTGGATTTACCAATTGATCGATTCAGCGCAAAACCTGTGATATTTCAATTATATAACAAAATATAATTTGGAAAAGAAATAACACATACACCAGAAGTTTTGTTAACGAGGAAACCGTAAATGCAGAAAAACCTCGGGAGCTAGTCCAGATTTGAACACCACAGTGCATTAAGCCGCTACAGATACTAGCCTACTCCAAGTTAACTTCGGACTGGAATTTATTTGATCCCTAATCAATGTCACAATGATCAAGGTACAGTTGCGTTCCTTACGCCTCAAGAACCATGTCGGATGTTGCGCACTTGATTCCCTTAGCTGATCTCACCCACAACTAAGAGTTTGTATGACCCAAAGTCGAAGACTTGATAAGCAAATCTATATCACACGGAAAAGTCTATTGAATAGATAAATCTGTCTCCCACAGAAATACCTCCGAGTTTTTGTTCCGTCTTTTGATAAATCAAGGTGAACAGGAGCCAATTGATAAACAAGGCTTATATTCCTGAAGAACAGCCTAGTATTATCAATCACCTCACAATAATCTTAATCAATTAATGAAACAAGATATTGTGGAATCACAAACGATGAGACGAAGGTGTTTGTGACTACTTTTCAATCTTGCCTATCAGAGATAAAATATCGATCAAATCTTAAAGAAGAAAGTACTTAATCACGATAGAAAACAGCAGAACATACAACTACAGAGAAAATAGTTGGGTCTGGCTTCACAATCCCAATGAAGTCTTCAAGTCGTTAACCTACAGGGTTTCGTGAAAATCCTAAGGTTAAAGGAGAATCGACTCTATCTTATGCAACTAGTATCACACGGGAGGTGTGGGGATTAGGTTTCGCAGTTTCTAGAGTTCTCCTTTATATAGATTTCAAATTAGGGTTTGCAATCTAAGTTACCTAGGTAACAAAGCATTCAATATTCACTGTTAGATGAAAACCTGATTAGATTCAAGCTAATATCTTTTAACCATCAAACTTAGCTTGATATACACAAATGAAATGTATATTCATTTAGGTTTCAGTAACCGTACCTAAACGTATACACTTAGTCGGTTCAACAATAGTTAACCAATGGTTAGCCATATGAGCACTTTCTATCAACCTTATTCATCCTTAACATAACTAGTTCAAGTGACTCAAATGAAACTAGTTATGGAGTTGTTTAGTTGCTTAGATCTTATAGAAGTATACAAGACACAATTGAAGAAAAATCGATTTTGATTCAATCGAATCAATTCATGAATATCATAGCCACGGTTTGCAAAAGATTGCATTCCTTATTATATAAATGTTTTAGTTCATGAACAAACCGATTTTAGAAAGTAACCTACTTAAGTATGCAAACGGGTACACATACCTAAGTAGCCGGACCGAGTTTGGTTACGCCAGTATGCCTACAGGTACACATACCAATTCACACTTCCAAACTCCAACAGAAATTTAAAAAACCCAAACTTCCACTATTACGCGTACGGGTACGCATACCTTAGTTCCGGACTTCCAACAACCAACCAGTATACGTATGGATACGCATACTTACGTTCCCGGTTTTGGATTTTACAAAAATGTAAATACACACCATATTTATATCTGATAGACACATTTTTGTATCTAATTTGTCCTCAATGTTCTGTATTGTTGGTAATCGATTTCGTACTTATTATGGTGTTTTATGTGTTTGTAGGTATTTTTGAGAAATAAACATTTTTGGAAAACCCCCGGAAAAGTACCAAAGGCACCCTAATTTTGGATAAGGGCACCCCCAGGCACCACTGCTGTGAAAGGCGCCCATACTCTGGATAAGGGGCAACCATCATATTCCTCATTTGAAACTGAATTTTGACGGGAAAATGGAGCAGTGAACTGGCAGAGTTTAAAATCAAGAATTTGACGTGATTTCTTGAGATTCAATAGCTCAAACTGTTAGGGAATGTTCCTTTGGTCGAGACAGGATAGGTATGGGCTTTGAAATCGTCAAAATTTGGCTAGATAACTCGCGAGAAGAAAACAGGGCAGTCCGTGCATCAGAGAGTTATTTCACGAGATTCTTTTGGTTTTGGAAAGTTGGAGCGAGTCTACAACGTGTATCAATAAGTTTGGAGTGTGTAAACAACAACTAGTTGCGTGAGAAGTTAAAACAGGGAAGAAAATACCTATCTTGCATGCAAATATTTTTTTTATTGATTGCCGAGTAAAGGAATATTTTTGGGGAGTAATGAGCGAGATTTCTTGGTCCTGTTCGCTATAAAAGAGTTGCTAGGATGTCAGAGAAAAGGGGCGGAGAGTTTGGAGAAGAACAGTACGTAAATCCGAGCTACAGAGAAATTTTTTCTGCTGCAGCATAAGCTGAAGAACACGAAGAACATAGACCCACAGAGACAGTCGTTTTGCTACAGTAACAACGACAGTTAGGTTCTATCGTTCCCTGTAACAGTTCGGTTTGTAACACTTATAACTGTTAGAAACCCGGTTTTTAATAGTTTTTCTCCATTTCATCTTTTTAAACACCCTTTGAGCAATAAAAATGAATTTTGAGTGTGTTTCCAACATGACGATGAGCTAATTTTCCCACAATCAAGGCAATGAGGAAGCTATTCACGTATGAATAATTGGTAACTATTTTATTCTCTCTAATTTGTAATTTATAATTCACTCAATCACTTCTTTGCAGAGTTTTAAATTGTTTGCATGATTTTCTTAATTACTTGTGATTCAATTTGATAGGTTATACTTTGTTTAGATAATCTTTGCTTAGGGAATACAATTAATGTTTGAGAATATGCATGATTATTTGTGAATTAAGAAATAATGGACTTAGAAGATAATTAGAGTTTTGGATTATTTACCATAACTTATTCATGTGTGATAGTGGAATCAGTGTCTTGGTTATTTTTAATATCTTGAAATCAATTTTGCAATAAGTTTTATAAGTCTAAAGTCTTTTGCTTTCACAAGTCTCAACGAACCTATTATTACTACTACAACAACTTGAAATCACATCAATTTTTGGCGCCGCCGACGCGGATTTGTCTTTAGGCTAGAGTTTTTAGATTTTTTTTTTTTAGATTTTTTTATTTGTTTGTTCTATTTTACGTTTTTGGGTTTTTGTCTTTTTACTACAGATTCTGGAATTTGGAGCGAGAGAAAAATTTTCCAAATCTTTTGGTGAATACTTAAAGATTTGGAGTTAAAGACAAAGCGAAAAGAGCGAATGAAAAAATAATAAAAAAATAGAGAGAGAGAGAGACATTTTTTTTATTTTTTTTGAATTTTTTTTAGATTATCTTTTTCTTTTGCACTATATTTTTCGACTGTGGACTGTGGACTGTGGACTTTGGGACTTTATTTATTTATTTTAAACCCTACGGAAGGGTAGTTTAAATATTAATTGTTTGTAGAGAAGGACGGCGATTACGATATCGCCTCGGCCCCTCGGGTTCGTACATGACATAGGAGTCGTGTCCCGAGTCGACTACAACGATTCATCCCCCGTCTGGTACGAGAGATAAGTTTGTTGAAACACTCGTGAATCCCCTATCAACGAGTTACTGTATTTCTTCGTTTGCATATATGCTGAGGATTTGAAAACGGATGCTTTAATTTCCTAGTAAAGGGCAAGGACTGGCCATACAAGATAAGGTTCGGATTTCATCACCGTTCCCTGCTTGCCCGCCTTAGGAAAACGAAACCAAACGCGAACCTAAGCCCAAAATTTGACTAGAACGAGACCTATAGGTTAACGAGCTTAATAGAAAAGTCATTCGAAAAATATTGGTTACTCTTTTAAGCATGCTTCAAAGTTCATGATGGTTTCTGTGAGTTGAATACACCGCCTTGTAACGCCGGTGATGCCTTGGGTATCAAAGATCCACTGAGCTTCTCTCGTCTCGATTCAACTTACTTTAACTCGAATTGATTCCAGAGGGGTTTGCTTAAATTGTAACGAATTCCCTTTCGAAGGATTAGAAGTTGGTCTAGAAACAATCTTAGTGGATCCATCATGCTTTTTGTTTGCTTGAAATAAGTAAGTTTGCTGTGGTGGAGTCATCCTTGTTTGTGTTTGCATAGAACTTCCCTTCCTTTTAGGATTTCTTTCTTTTTCTTTTGTTTTTCTAGTGTATGCCCGAGGTCATTAGAAAACGGGCTTGGAAAAGAGATAATCTAGGTCGATTGATTAGTGAAAAACCTAGTAGTTCTTCTTGTGGAATAGGGGAGCTCGAAGACTTTTCTTTTGAGATCCCTGTTTTCGGAAACTTCAGTTTTGAGAATCTGTCTCTTCATGAGGAAAATACCCCTAGTACTTCATCTGTGTCAGCGATGACCACTTTGAAAGATTACATGTTCCCAACTAGGTCCACCCGAGCTTCGCGCATTAAATTGCCAGCCACTACGGCTAATTTCGAGATCAAACCTAATATTCTTCAGATGATCCCTATATTCTTAGGGAAAGATGATGAGAACCCTTATTTTCATATTAGGGACTTTGAGGAAATTTGTGGGACAATTAAAATAAAAGACCTTACTGATGAAGTCTTGAAACTTAAGATGTTTCCCTTTTCCTTGAGAGATAAAGCCAAGACCTGGATGAACAACCTACCATCTGAATCTATTGAAACATGGCATGAACTTGTTGCTGCTTTCTATATGAAATTCTACCCTAAGCATAAAACTGCAGCTGTCAGGAATTAGTGCTAGTGTGCAACAAGAGGGAGAGTCTCTTTATAGGTTTTTAGAGAGATTCAACGATCTCCTATCCCAGTGCCCTCACCATGGATTTGACAAGATGAAACTCGTAGAGATTATTTATGATGGTTTAGACTATTCAACCAAAGCCATGGTTGAGTCTATGTGCGCTGGTGAGTTCACTAGTAAAAGTGTTGACGATGCTTTTACCTTCTTAGGAGCTGTCGCTGAAAAATCCCAACAGTGGGAGTATTGTGTTGAACACCCCAAAAGACTCTTGGTCTATAGAAGTAGCACCAATGTGGTAGATACAAGCTTCGAGTCTGATGCTAAGTTTGCTGCTTTGTCTAGAAGGTTAGAAGCTTTAGAATTGAATCATCCTAAACATGGGTCTCTTGTTGAAACTGATGATAGGTTTAGAGCCTCTCAAGTGTCTAGTTGTGGAGTAGAACCCAATAAATCGTTTTGGGAAGGTCAGGTTAGTGAAGACCAAGCCCATGATGTCTATAACAATGCTAGGTTTGAGAACCGTCAAAAGTTTGACCCATACTCAGAGACTTACAACCCTGGTTGGAGAAACCATCCTATTTTTTTTGGTCTAAGGGTCAGAATCAAGGACAGTCTAGTAATTCTCATCCTCCCCCAAGTTTTGGTTATGCTAAGAACTTTTCAGGTCAACCCCAGTTTCAGAATGAGAAAAATATCTCCACCTTAGAAGAAATCCTTACTATGTTAGCAAAGAACCATGAGATGTTATAAAAGAACCACTATGGTTTTCAAGAAGAAACCAGTAAGAATTTTAAGAATAATTCTCAGTCTCTTGCTAACTTAGAACTTCAAGTCGGCCAAATAGCTAAGTTTCTTGGTGAAAGAGAAGATGGAAGGTTCCCTAGTCAAACTGATCCTAACCCTAAAAGAGAGAAATCGTACAATCATGTGAATTATATTACAACCCTTAGGAGTGGAAAGAAAGTAGACAATAAGGTTTCCATGCCTGATAGTGAAAATGTTGTAGTTCACCCTTCTGAGCCAGAAAATGAGGAGACTGATAGAGTCTCCAAAGAGACCAATGAGGGTCATGTTGAGCCCGACTTTGTTCCCAGAGCCCCGTTCCCTGATGAGTGCCAAATATTGTATATATTTATCCCTTTTTGTTGGCATTTTAACTCATCTTTTGTGCATTAATTCTACATTTTATCCCATATTCTGTATTTTCATTGTTTTCAAGAATAAATATTTTTATTAATTAATTTTGCATTTTTAGGTAATAAATAAAGTTCGGATGAGTCGCGGAGCGAAAAGAGCAGAAAAGTAGTGAAAAGCCGGGAGAAATTACGCAAGGAAGCCGCAAAGAATGGAGCGCACGTCCAAAAAGCTGGAAATGGGCTCAAGAAGAAGAAAGTTGTTCTTAAAGAAGAAGTGGGCTCAAGGTTTTCCAAGCCCAAACTCATTTCCCAAACCCATATTCTATACCCAAAAGCCTAAAACCCAAATCCATACCCGCTTGCGTCTTCAGCCGTCAGATCAGTTCTCAGAAGCATCCGACGGTCGCTCCCTTGCTGTGCATCGAAGTTTGATATCTCCGCCTAACACTACAACACCTAACTCCATCTGGCGTCGTTGATTTTGTTGTATTATATAATCCAGCGGTCGCTACAAGCTTCACTTCATCTCACCGTCCGATTGATCTTTCATCTCCCTATCCCACGGCTCAGCGTCGCAGATCATCAAACTCGATACACTCGCCTCACACCCAAGTGCCGAACACCCTAGACCTCAAACAAACACACCCTTCCCCTTTCTCCATCGAACCCATCTCCTCCATCACCCCCCTCTGCAGAACCACCATACTCCGTACCACCACCATGTCCGTCTCCATCATCACCACCTCACCCCAAATCACTCCACTATTTTCTCCCCGACTCTACTCTACCTAAGCCCATCATCACCATCACGTACCATCTCTTTAGCATCACTAATTTCTCCAATTTCTCATCTCTCTGCTCACTGAAACCCTAGGTGAGAAATTGGGGATATAAGTGATGATTAAAGCAACAATTGAAGCATGAGAGGAACGAGAAGAAGCAGGAGAAGAGTGGGTCGACGAGATGGAGCGAGTATCTCATCAACAGTAGGTAAATCAATTTCACCAAACCCTAGTTCTACTGATTTTGGGGGAAAATTGGGGGAAAACCCAAAAAGGTGTAATGGGTATAAATGGATGTGATGTGAAGTGTGTAGGGGGACACGGTATACCTCTCTGGACTAGCCAGTAGAGAATTTGAGACAAATTTTTATGAACTTAAAATTTTAGTGCTTGTCAGTTAACAGTGGAGTATTGCATATGTTTTAGTTATTTGATATGTTGCTGATTGTGTCTAATTTATATCATATGATGAATGTGAATGTTTTATACATGGTTAGCATGAGCTAATCAGCTTCAGGCCAAGGCTCAGTGAAGCCTTGTGCACTGTCAAGTGTAAATGAGCTAGGATAGTTCTTCCCTGTATGTTTTTGATTGTGCAAATGAGAGATGCCAATGCTCATAGAGCCTGTGATTGGCTGTACTGTCAAAAGACAGCCAATGCTAGGGGTAGACTAGTGAGCAAGTTGGTGTTCTTCCATTTCTAGTTGTATGCTTAGGAATGAACATAACCTAGAAACATGCCACTTGATTAGGACACAAGGTGGATCATAAGCCTTGGCTTACCCACCAATTCCCTCTTAGTAATTTACATTTTCAGTTCTAAGTTTGCTTCCTGATCAGTCATTTTCTTCAGTTACTTTTCTTGCCTTTCATTTTCTTGCACTTTGTAGCTACTGTGCACTGAAGTCAGTGCACTGAACTCACCCTGCCCTTGGCTGCCAAGCCTTGGTTATTTGCTGCTTTTCTTGGCTGTTTCTTTGCTGCTTTATCTTCCAAGCCTTGGTTATTGTCTGTTTTTCTTTACTTACCTTGCATTCTTGTCTGTATGCCATTTACCTTGCCTGCCCTTAGCTCACTACACACTTTAGCTAGGAAAACTTCTTATATGCTCCTCTCCCTGTGGACAAACCCCTACTCCCCCTTTTATTACAAATCTTGACCTTGTATACTTGCAAGTGTTTTGTGTGCTTCCCATTTTCACACCAACAAGTACTTTGAGTCTTTAGTACGCAAGTATGGCATAACTCACAAGGTTGCTACTCCGTACCACCCTCAGTCCAGTGGACAAGTAGAAGTTTCTAATAGGGAAATTAAGCACATTCTCGAGAAGACAGTTAACCCGTCCAGGAAAGATTGGTCATTGAGATTGAATGATGCTTTGTGGGCCTATAGAACAGCTTATAAGACACCAATTGGCATGTCCCCCTATCGTCTAGTGTATGGAAAGCCGTGCCATCTACCTGTGGAATTAGAACATCGTGCCTACTGGGAAATCAAAGAGCTGAACTTCTCTCTGGACGAAGCTGGAATTCAAAGGAAACTTCAACTCAACGAGTTGGAAGAATTGAGAAATGAGGCTTATGACAGTGCCAGGTTATATAAGCAGAAGATGAAGTTGTTTCATGACAAGCGTATTCTACGCAAATCCTTCACTCCTGGTCAGAAAGTCTTGCTGTATGACTCCCGATTACATCTCTTTCCAGGAAAACTGCGTTCCAGATGGAAGGGTCCGTACCTAGTACGCACAGTTTTTCCTCATGGAGCTGTAGAGCTGGAGGATGTCTCCAACAAGAACGTTTTCAAAGTCAACGGGCAGAGATTAAAGCCATTCCTTGAGCCATTTCCACCCGACATTGAAACAACCGACCTGGAGGACCCAGTCTATGTGGACTAAACTGGTCCACTCTTTCCCTAAATAACCAAACAGTTTTCCAAATGTTTCCCTAAAAACCAAAAATTTTCGTTTTCCCATCAAAACCAAATGTATCCCAACAAAACCAAATTTTTTTCCAAAAAGTCCAATCCCATTAAAAACCAAAATTTTCTTGTAGATAATGTGTTAGTTAAATTTCCTTTTTTGTGTATATTTTGTGCTCATCCATTGTGACTGCTAATATGATGGATTTTTGCCGTGAATAACGGAGTTTTAATCGAGCTGTCGCCGTACAATCGGGTATTCTCTCTCCTTTTACTCTACTCAGCATGTTCCTCTTCATATATTGTTTTATAATTCTTTCCATATTTTGAAACATTGAGGACAATGTTTAGTTTAGGTTTGGGGGTATAGAGTAGATACCATGATAATATGCTATAATTGAAATCGAACTCCTTCTTCTTTTGAAAAAAATTGAAAAATCAAAATTCAAAAAAAAATTAAAGAAAAAAAAAATCATAAAAATGGAGCTCATTTACCTTGAAATGTTGACTCTTGTGCAAATATGTATTTTTATTAGGAGTCTTAGTCTAGATATTTAGGCACCCTGATTCTAGCACAATTCACATTGTGATAAGAAATTTGCACGCGCACGATCTACCAATACATGTATGGCCTCGATCTTCAAGGTGTTTGATAGGAAGTTACGATTGCCAATCACTTTAGAATACTGAACGAAACTTGACTAGCTTGTTCTTTGGTTGGTTGGGATAGAAGGTGGAGGTTACATTAAGAAAGACAACCATCGAATTTAACTGGGTGCATCAAAAAGGGCTACCTCTTGCAAAGTGTCATGTAATCTTTTGTTTCCTTTTGTACATGTATCAAAAGTGTTTCCAAAAAAATCAAGTATTTATCAATTCCATCATCTCTTGTTCCAAAAATAAAAAGAGAATAGTCAATGTAAATAAGAGTCATGTAAAGAGTCATTTTGTTGTTTCATTGTAATAAGCAAGGAGGGTGTATGCCATTGATGTACAACGCGAGTAATTGTGAAATACCTCCAACTCATTCACAATTCTCGTAAAGTCCGGACAGCTAGCTAGATTTCGACCTTGGTTCTTAGCCTGAGAAACTATCTCTTGGTGATTAGTAGTCATGACTTCAGATCTTTCTTTACACATGTGTAGATACACTTTACACTCTTATCACATGTCTTTTTTTTTGTTATCAGTGCTAGGATTGTGCCTTCGATAGCTAGATTGACATCTCCATTTTGCTGTGAGCTTAAACTGTTTTGCACATGTCACATTTGATGGAATCTGAGCTTATATTTTGACCTAGAACTTTGTAGGTACGTTCTAAGCAAACCTTCACGAGACTTCAACTCGTCCACTAGGGAAACTTAGTGGTTTAAAAGGCTTAGTGCATACGCTAAATGCATTCGAGAGACCAGCGACAGTGGTATAGTTAGGATTTCCTTAGTTTTGTTTTACTTGAGGACAAGTAAAATTCAGGTTTGGGGGTATTTGATGAGTGCCAAATATTGTATATATTTATCCCTTTTTGTTGGCATTTAACTCATCTTTTGTGCATTAATTCTACATTTCATCCCATATTCTGTATTTTCATTGTTTTCAAGAATAAATATTTTTATTAATTAATTTTGCATTTTTAGGTAATAAATAAAGTCTGGATGAATTGCGGAGCAAAAAGAGCAGAAGAGTGGTGAAAAGCCGGGAGAAATTACGCAAGGAAGCCGCAAAGAATGGAGCGCACGTCCAAAAAGCTGGAAATGGGCTCAAGAAGAAGAAAGTTGTTCTTAAAGAAGAAGTGGGCTCAAGGTTTTCCAAGCCCAAACTCATTTCCCAAACCCATATTCTATACCCAAAAGCCTAAAACCCAAATCCATACCCGCTTGCGTCTTCAGCCGTCAGATCAGTTCTCAGAAGCATCCGACGGTCGCTCCCTTGCTGTGCATCGAAGTTTGATATCTCCGCCTAACACTACAACACCTAACTCCATCTGGCGTCGTTGATTTTGTTGTATGATATAATCCAGCGGTCGCTACAAGCTTCACTTCATCTCACCGTCCGATTGATCTTTCATCTCCCTATCCCACGGCTCAGCGTCGCAAATCATCAAACTCGATACACTCGCCTCACACCCTAGCGACCGAGCACCTACACCCCAAACAAACGCACCCTTCCCCATTCTGTCGAACCCATCTCCTCCATCAACCCCCTCTGCAGAACCACCATGCCCCGTACCACCACCATGTCCGTCTCCATCACCACCACCTCACCCCAAATCACTCCACTGTTTTCTCCCCAACTCTATTCTACCTAAACCCATCACGTACCATCTCTTTAGCATCACTAATAATCTCAATTTCTCATCTCTCTGCTCACTGAAACCCTAGGTGAGAAATTGGGGATATAAGTGATGATTAAAGCATCAATTGGAGCATGGGAGGAACGAGAAGAAGCAGGAGAAGAGTGGGTCGACGAGATGGAGCGAATATCTCATCAACAGTAGGTAAATCAATTTCACCAAACCCTAGTTCTACTGATTTTGGGGGAAAATTGGGGGAAAACCCAAAAAGGTGTAATGGGTATAAATGGATGTGATGTGAAGTGTGTAGGGGGACACTGTATACCTCTCTGGACTAGCCAGTAGAGAATTTGAGACAAATTTTTATGAACTTAAAATTTCAGTGCTTGTCAGTTGACAGTTGCAAATTGCTTATGTGTTGAGTTATCTGATAAGTTGCTAGTTGTGTATGAATCATATGATGAATGTGAATGTTTTAAACATGGTTAGCATGAGCTAATCAACTTCAGGCCAAGGCTCAGTGAAGCCTTGTGCACTGTCAAGTGTAATTGAGCTAGGATAGTTCTTCCCTGTATGTTTTTGATTGTGCAAATGAGAGATGCCAATGCTCATAGAGCCTGTGATTGGCTGTACTGTCAAAAGACAGCCAATGCTAGGGGTAGACTAGTGAGCAAGTTGGTGTTCTTCCATTTCTAGTTGTATGCTTAGGAATGAACATAACCTAGAAACATGTCACTTGATTAGGACACAAGGTGGATCATATGCCTTGGCTTACCCACCAATTCCCTTTCAGTCACTTATATTTTCAGTCCTGTGTGTTTGCAATTCAGTTATTTTCTTGCCTTTTATTTTCTTGCACTTTGTAGCTACTGTGCACTGAAGTCAGTGCACAAACTCACCTTGCCCTTGGCTGCCAAGCCTTGGTTATTTGCTGCTTTTCTTGGCTGTTTCTTTGCTGCTTTATCTTCCAAGCCTTGGTTATTGTCTGTTTTTCTTTACTTACCTTGCATTCTTGTCTGTATGCCATTTACCTTGCCTGCCCTTAGCTCACTACACACATTAGCTAGGAAAACTTCTTATATGCTCCTCTCCCTGTGGACAAACCCCTACTCCCCCTTTTATTACAAATCTTGACCTTGTATACTTGCAAGTGTTTTGTGTGCTTCTAATCTTCACAACAAGTTTTTGGCGCCGCTGCCGGGGAGCTGGCTGCCATATTTTTGAAGTTTTCATAGCTGTTGTGGCCTTGTTGTGCTTGCCTAGTTGTGTGTGTTCATTGCTATCTTGTTCACTTGCTAACTGCTGCTGGAGCTGTGCATTATTTGTTGTTGCTGCCAAGTCTGCTGCAAAGCCTGCTGCAAAGCCTGCTGCTGCTGTTGCCTTCTCTGCTGAGCTGTTGCTGTTGCTGCTGCTGGTGCTGCTGCCAAGCCAAAGCCTGCTTTCTCTGTTGCTGCTGCTGTTGGTGCTTTCTCTGCCAAGCTGCTGCTGTTGCTGCTGCCAAGCTGCTGCTGCTGCTGTTGCTGCCAAGCCTGCTGCCAAGCCAACTGAAGCTGTCAATTGGGCTTGTGCACCCTCTGCTGCTGGGCTTGAACCAACTGATCTGGGCTTAGTAACTTCTGCTCCTAGGCTTCGCTACAGATTCTGCTGGGCTCTGCTCCACCTGTTGCTGCTGGGCTTGGACGTGAGCTGCTTAGGACGATCATAAAGCCCAACTGGGCTTTGCAACTAAAAGGGGACTAAAAGCCTATTTTTGGGCTTCCCTCCAAAAAACAAGTAAGCCTAACCCATGAGTTAACCCACTTGGGCCTCATTTAAATTCAAATTTGGGCTTGTAATAATTAATTTAATTATTTATTTGGGATTGTAATAATTTTTATTTTCTTTTTCTTTTTTTTTTATATTTGGGACTGTAATTATTTTTTT
>NC_039359.1:80347053-80352330 GCF_003573695.1 Papaver somniferum | reverse complement strand
TTTATTTTTCTTTTATTTTTTTTTTCTTTTCTTTTATGGGCTTGTCTTAATTATTATTATTATTGTTTTTATTTTCTTTTATGAGTTGTGCTAATTTATGCTAGGTTTAGTTCAAAAAAATATTTTTTTTCAAAAACCCAAAATTTTTTTAAAACAAAAACAAAACCCCTTCTTTAAACCAAAACCAATTCAAAACCAAATCTTCATAACCCTTGTGGGCCAAATTGTTTCTGATTGCTCTGTCTGACCAACATGTTAGTTAAGGTACCTACTAGGACATGATTGTGACCTACAGAGACCAGACAAACAGACTTGTTAGAATTAACCCAGACGAACCTATCGAAATTCTAAGTTCTGAGGGAGACAGTCCAGATCAACCAGAAACAATGGGAGAACCCCGTACCCTCAAGGATTATATGTACCAAACTAGAGCCAGTCAACCTTCTTGTATTTTGCTGCCCGAGGCTAATGGCCATTATGAGCTGAAATCAAGCACAATACAGATGCTTCCTATTTTTAGAGGTGTTGAGAATGAAAACCCGTACCACCACGTGAGAGAATTCGAGGAAATTTGTGGAACTCTGCGTTTCACTCAAATGACCGACGAAACCCTGAAGTTAAGGCTTTTTCCTTTCTCCCTGAAAGATAAGGCAAAGGCCTGGCTCTATGCTTTACAGCCTCAATCCATCATGACATGGGATGACCTCATAAAAGAGTTTTTCAAAAAGTTTTTCCCGAACCACAAGACTGCGACAATTCGTCAAAGTCTGAATAGTTTTGTGCAATTAGAAGGTGAGACCTTAGCTAGATACCTGGAGAGATTCAATGAATTATTGCTCTAATGTCCCCATCATGGTTTTGAAAAATGGAGACTTGTGCAAATTTTGTATGAAGGTCTAGATGTGTCCACCCGAACAACGGTTGAGTCGATGTGTAATGGTCTATTCGTAGATAAAACTGCTGACGCGTCTTGGGACTTCTTGATTGAAGTAGCTGAAAAGACGCAACAGTGGGAATCCATCCGTGAAACCAGAAAGACTACATCCGAAGCAAAGGCTTTTAGGATTGAAGCGGATTTTGAGGGTAGAGCAAACATGGCATCAATAGTTAGGAGATTAGAAGAGTTAGAACTACATAAAAATTCAAAACCTTCCACCACTACTCTCCGAGAACATGTCGCTTCATCTGTTTGTGCTGCTTGTAACGACCCCAACCATCAATTCCAAAATTGTCCAGATCTGCTTGCAGTCCAGGAGTCTAGGCTTGAACAGGCAGATGCCATGTTTCAAAAACCAGAGCATAACCCTTATTCACAGACCTACAATCCAGGATGGAGAAACCACCCTAACTTTTCATGGTCAAAAGGACCCACTCAAGGAGGACCATCTCAACCCAATCAGAGCTATCAAAACAATTAGGGATATCAGAACAATCAAGGTTATCAACACCCGAGAAACCCTCAACAACAATCAAACTCTCAACAACAATCATATCCTCAACACAATACCGAAAAGAGATTGTCCACCTTAGAGGAAATGTTCCAGAGTTTGATGCAAAGTCAGAAAAATCTAGATCAAAAGATGGATCAAATATGTGAGAGAGAAAAGGGTAAACTTCCGAGCCAACCCCAACAAAATCCAAAGAGGATATTTCAAACAGGCACAACATCCTGCACTGAAACCTCACCTGATCAAATCCATGCCATTACCACCCTCCGAAGTGGTAAAGTCATCGAGAACAACGTAGGCGAACCTAATGAGTCTGATACAAATTCCACGTTGTCTCCACAACCCCAGAAAACCAAAGAATCTGAGCAAGTTGGAAAATCTGACAATTCTACTGCTGTGAATGTCCCTTTGCCAACTCATCTTCCTGTTGCCCCATTTCCTCAAAGATTGATCTATCAACAGAAAAGTACCCATTACAATGAGATGTTAGATCTGTTCAAGAGAGTCAACATCAACATTCCTTTTCTTGAAGCAATCAAGCAAATCCCTGCTTATGCCAAATTCCTCAAAGACTTGTGTACTCAAAAGCGCAAGCTCAATGTGCAAAAACGTGCTTTCTTAGCTGAGCAGGTAAGTTCCATCATTCTGAACAGAACTCCACCCAAGTTTAGGGATCCAGGATGTCCAACAATTTCTTGCACTATAGGAGAACACACGGTCAATAAAGCGTTATTAGACCTAGGTGCAAGTGTTAACCTACTGCCATATTCTGTTTATGAGCAGTTAGGTCTTGGGGAGTTGAAACCAACATCTATCACTCTACAACTGGCAGACCGATCTGTCAAGATTCCTCGTGGAGTGGTCGAAGATGTTTTGATCAAGGTTGACAAATTCTATTTTCCCGTAGACTTCATTGTCTTAGACACTCAACCTGTACAAAACCCAGACTGTCACATTCCAGTCATCTTAGGACGTCCTTTCTTGGCTACGTCCAACGCGATCATTAATTGTCGGAATGGAGTGTTAAAACTGTCTTTTGGTAACATGACGGTAGAATTGAATGTGTTCGATATTAGTCAACAACCTGTGAATCTTGATGATGATGATGTGCATGAAGTTAATATGATTGAAGGATTAATGCAAGATTCGTTGACTAACATTCTATCCGTCGACCCCTTTCAAGCATGTATGGAGAACTTTAACCCTGATTCCTATGATGATGCATACTGTAGTGACGTCCTATCTCTGCTCGAATCTGTACCTCAAATGGACATCACTGAAAGGAAATATGAAGTGGAACCACCCCTACTCTCTGATTCCAAGCTTATTCCATCCATTGTTGAGCCACCCAAGCTTGAATTGAAAACATTGCCTAGTACGTTGAAGTACGCATTCCTAGGTTCTTCTGATACTTTACCTGTCATTATTTCATCATGTTTAGACACGGAAAAGGAAAGTAAGCTTTTAGAAGTACTTAAGGAACACAAAGAGGCCTTAGGATGGACCATCTCAGATCTCAAAGGAATTAGTCCCACCATTTGCATGCACCACATTAACCTTGAAGAGAATGCCAAACCATCGAGGGAAATGCAAAGGAGACTTAACCCTAACATGAGAGATGTAGTCAAAGGAGAGATCCTGAAACTACTTGATGCGGGTATCATCCGTGATAAGAAAGGTTGTGAGAATGTGGTTGCTGATCATTTGTCTAGATTAACTTTAGAGTCTATTGATGAATGTGAGCTGATTAGAGAATCATTCACAGATGAACAGCTGATGTCTATCTCAGACCTTCCTTGGTTTGCTGATATTGTTAACTACCTCGCTACAGGTAGGATGCCCTCACGTTGGTCAAGACAAGACCGCTCTAAATTCCTGGCTGAAGTCAAACATTTCCTTTGGGATGACCCATATTTGTTTAAGTACTGCCCAGACCAAATCATTAGGAGATGTGTCCCCAACACTGAACAGAAAGATGTGATATCTTTCTGTCATGACCAAGCATGTGGAGGCCATTTCAGTGCCAAGAAAACTGCTGCAAAGATCTTGCAGTGTGGATTCTATTGGCCATCATTGTTCAAGGATTGCCATGATTATTGTGTTGCTTGTGAACGCTGTCAAAAGCTAGGAAGCATTTCGAGGAGAAACATGATGCCATTGAACCCCATTTTGATTGTGGAGATTTTTGATGTTTGGGGGATAGACTTCATGGGTCCATTTCCCATGTCTGACAGTAAGTTGTACATCCTAGTCGCAGTTGATTACGTTTCTAAGTGGGTAGAAGCCATAGCAACCAGAACAAATGACCACAAGGTGGTACTTTCATTTCTAAAGGAGAACATATTTTCACGTTTTGGTACCCCTAGAGCTATCATCAGTGACGGCGGTTCACATTTATGCAATAGGCACTTCGAGTCTTTAGTACGCAAGTATGGAATAACTCACAAGGTTGCTACTCCGTACCACCCTCAGACCAGTGGACAAGTGGAAGTGTCTAATAGGGAAATCAAGCACATTCTGGAGAAGACGGTCAAACCGTCTAGGAAAGATTGGTCATTGAGATTGAATGATGCTTTGTGGGCCTATAGAACAGTTTATAAGACACCAATTGGCATGTCCCCCTATCGTCTAGTGTATGGAAAGCCGTGCCATCTACCTGTGGAATTAGAACATCGTGCCTACTGGGCAATCAAAGAGCTGAACTTTTCTCTGGACGAAGCTGGAATTCAACGGAAACTTCAACTCAACGAGTTGGAAGAATTGAGAAATGAGGCTTATGACAGTGCCAAGCTGTACAAGCAGAAGATGAAGATATTTCATGATAAGCGTATACTACGCAAATCCTTCACTCCTGGTCAGAAAGTCTTGATGTATGACTCCCGATTACATCTTTTTCCAGGAAAACTGCGTTCCAGATGGAAGGGTCCGTACCTAGTACGCACAGTTTTTCCTCATGGAGCTGTAGAGCTGGAGGATGTCTCCAACAAGAACGTTTTCAAAGTCAACGGGCAGAGATTAAAGCCATTCCTTGAGCCATTTCCACCCGACATTGAAACAACCAACCTGGAGGACCCAGTCTATGTGGACTAAACTGGTCCACTCTTTCCCTAAATAACCAAACAGTTTTCCAAATGTTTCCCTAAAAACCAAAATTTTTCGTTTTCCCATCAAAACCAAAATTTGTCTTTTTCCCAACAAAACCAAATTTTTTCCAAAAAGTCCAATCCCATTAAAAACCAAAATTTTCTTATAGATAATGTGTTAGTTAAATTTCCCTTTTGTATATATTTTGTGCTCATCCATTGTGACTCCTAATATGATGGATTTTGCCTTGAATAACGGAGTTTTAATCGAGCTGTCGCCGTACAATCGGGTATTCTCTCTCCTTTTACTCTACTCAGCATGTTCCTCTTCATATATTGTTTTATAATTCTTTCCATATTTTGAAACATTGAGGACAATGTTTAGTTTAGGTTTGGGGGTATAGAGTAGATACCATGATAATATGCTATAATTGAAATCGAACTCCTTCTTCTTTTGAAAAAAATTGAAAAATCAAAATTCAAAAAACAATTAAAAAAATGAAAAAATCATAAAAATGGAGCTCATTTACCTTGAAATGTTGACTCTTGTGCAAATATGTATTTTTATTAGGAGTCTTAGTCTAGATATTTAGGCACCCTGATTCTAGCACAATTCACATTGTGATAAGAAATTTGCACGCGCACGATCTACCAATACATGTATGGCCTCGATCTTCAAGGTGTTTGATAGGAAGTTACGATTGCCAATCACTTTAGAATACTGAACGAAACTTGACTAGCTTGTT